>NC_056743.1:789968351-789998351 GCF_019279795.1 Protopterus annectens
TATCAGGTTTCTGCTGGTATATTAGGACAGAGGAATATATAATTTCAATCTAGTTACATTCTTGTGCTTCTACTTCTGTTTCAATCAGTTCTCAGTGCTCTCAGAAGTTATACGAAAGCCATTAAATGGCTGGTGTTAAGTCACCCTGGTTGATAGCTACATCAGGCAATGCAGGAACTGCTTGAAGTTCACTAGAGATCAACTTGATCCCTTCACTGTGAGAGCAGTGTGTGTGTGTGTGTGTGTGTGTGTGTGTGTGTGTGTGTGTGTGTGTGTGTGTGTGTGTGTGTGTGTGTGTGTATCAGTATCAGTTCTGCCTGTCTCTCTCTATATCTTTTGAATTTTCCACAGATTATTTCATCATACACTATATCTTCTGTTTGTTCACCACATTTTTGCACACTTTGCAGGTGTTGTCAGGAAAACACGAACAGACTCTAGGCTTAATAATAATATCAATATCAATCAAATATGCTTCCCTTCAGCAAAGATAAAAAAATGTGTTACATCATTCATTATGTGAAGTAACACAGTTTGTAGAAAGACAGGGTTCCCTTTACCTTCCTTTTCAAGTTGTTCCACTTTTACTTCCCAGTATTCACTTACTTCAGCCTTTCTTCCAGGAACATCTAGACTCAGAAATTTTTACGAGAGTCTCCCCTTCAGGATTATTTCTCTTCCAGTTTTCATCTCTAGAATTAACCTCCCCTGATTCTATCAGGCCTCAGTGTACTCTCAGGCCTCTCTATGTCTCTCAATCAGATCTTATCCTGGTTTTATTCAGATGTCTCACACAGTTCTTTGGTGTCTGCTTTGCGTAGACTGTGAAACATTCTTATATGTAAAATTATCAGTTCTTATAATGTCATCTACAGAATTATTTACAGAATTAAACAGTTTGGAATAATTTCTTTCCCAAGTGTCCACACTTGCATCGAGCATACTGTTTAACTCTGCAACCATTTAGGAACCATCACAATAAGTTCAGTTGTTGTTGGATTCATCGTCTTTTTTCATTCTTTCTTCTCTTTCTTAAGAACATCGGTTATTTGCAGTAACTTTTTGATTCTCTGGTGCAGCACTCCTGGGGCATGCACTCTTTGTTACCTCAGGCCATATGCATTATTTTTGTTCTTTTCCAGACTGCAGAATACCAGCTCTCTTTTTAATTAGTGGGATGACTATTCCAATGACTTTGTCTTTGTCTGCCGGCAATGAAGTTCCTACCCAATTAACTTTGGAATGACACTGGGTACTGTCTTTGCTCCAGCATAAGACTACAGCAGCTGTATGCTTGGCTATGGATAACCTCAGGCTGTTTGACACTCCTATTGTTTTCTACAGCATGTCACACTTGCTGGCTGGAGAATAGCATCACACTGTTCACCCATTTTTTAATTTATCTTTCTTTCTGCAGCATGCTCACAAACCTTTCATTCTTTTTTTGGATTTTAATCTTGCTTCTGGATCTGCTAATCAAGTCACGTGGGTCATTGTTACTGTATCTCAATGCTTCCTATGCCGTTTGGGTTGCTGTTACTGTTATTGTATCTGCACATTTCTTTTCATACAGCCATTTTGAGCTCCTCACTGGTAGGGGCCATCTTCTTGCTTTCATTTATACTTTTTATTTCATTTGTGCATCTTCTGTTTTGGAGAATCCTTGACTTTGCTTTTAGTGTCTTGAAGTTCTGCCTGTAGTAACCCAGTCTCGGCCTGCACATTCTGACCCTTACTTTTAGTCACTCAGGGTGCACTTAGCCTTTTGCAACTCCTTTTGTAATTTTTCTTCTTCTCTGTGAGAACACACAATGTCAGCTTGGGTCTGAAACTGGGTATCCTTTAGTTTTTTTAAGTGCCTAAACTTGGTCACACAGTGCTTTTCCATCTGGTTTGTGATATTACTTGACTTAATTTCAGATTTTTTTTATGTTCTGCCTTTTAGATGTCAACTATTTCTCTATCCATTTTATCTTGCACATTTTTGCTTGTCACAGTCAGCCAACAACTTTGTGAAAATGTATTTCATTATAATTTGTAGAAACCATTCATCTCAACCTTGCTATTAATTCACTCTGCTTGAAGTTAGCAACCTGTGCCTGTCTCAGTTATTTCTATTTCTTTCAGTGTTAGATAGTGTTGAGAAAGAGTTGCATTTACTATATTTTTCTTGTTACATGCTCCATTGTCATTTCTATCCGTGCTAGTTTTTAACAACACACTAAGAAAAAGTTCTTCCCTTCAGCTGAAGAACCTTTCGGATGTTTGGCTATGAGTTGTTATTTTTTACTACTTTTCATTCTGTATATGCAAAACTTTCTCTTGTTTCTGCCTATTTAGATATATTCTGATGCAAAGCATTCTCATTCTGTTGTACCACGGCACTATTTGTGGCTATAATTGGTTCATCAACATCACTTTCTTTTGTTCACTCATTGTTATGTCTTAAGCCTTGTTTACTTTCCATGGTAGTAGTACAGGCATACCTCTCAACCTCTTAGAGCAAAAGATCGGGACAAAGCCATAAGTAATGGGGGGAGGGCGTCAAAGGCTCCAAAATAGGGACAATTTGTAAATATTGCTCTTATAAACTTAGAAAGTTGATAAAATAACAGGTTTCCATTAGCATGAATTTTCTGAAGGGTATGAAGCCTGAAACTCAAATGCCTGTCATTTGTTTTCTGGTTCCATCTTCAAGGATTTGCCAGTCATTTGCCAGAAAACAAAAATGTATGAGGAACAGACCAAAATATGAAGCAAAAATCTGGACCTTCTACAAAAATTTGGACAGTTAAGAGGTATGAGTACAGGTTTTGTTTTGCTTATTGTGTTTTTTGCCCTACAATTTTTTCACTACAGGCAACTCATTCCCAGTATATAGTTTTCTTTCTTGTTACTTTGAACAGCAGTGAATCCCCTTTTTATTCTCAGATGATTTCTTTTCAGAATGAGCACTGCAGTCTTGATTTACACAATGATTCACAACATGCCACCGATTATTTTGTAAAGACACTTTGTCGCACACCTGTTTCATTCTAAGTCTTTATTATAGCATCAAAAGATGGCTTTCTTTTCCAGGACTCCCTTTAAATACATCAAAGACTAAAACAAGCCATCATATAGAAATAGGGAGAATATTGTTGTAGGCATACCACTTCCTCAGTGTTAAAAATTCACATTTAGGAAAACTTGCTTTTTTACTTAAGTGTCTCACACACTTTGCCACATTTGTCTGTTTAAACATTACCGTACATGACCCAGTGCTCTATATTCTTTTTCATAGGCTACTTGCTACAGCTTACACAGCACTTATCATGATTCAGTGTTGTAAAGAATTACACACTTTTCCAGTGAGAACACCTGGTACAATTCAGTGCTGTATATTGCTTCCAACAGTACCTTGTAAAGTTTAGTGCTGCACTAAGTTACATACTTGGCCAGGTAGAACCATATAAAATTAGGTGCTGTGTTCAGTGCTGTGTATAAGTCTCACCATATGTCTGTGCTTTCTTCACACTGTACACTTATTTTCTTTTTGTTTCTCAATAAGCTATCAAATCAATATATGTTAGAACCAGATGAGAACCCAAAACCATTTTCTATTGGTACAGAGCAAAACAGACACATATCCCCATCACAGTCGGTGTACCCCAAGTCTCCATCCTCAGCCTCCTCCCGTTCAACCTCTTTACAAATCAACTCCACAACGCTACTACAAATGCCAAGATAGTCCAATACGCTGACGATACTACCCTGATCTGCTTCGTACCCAGCATACAACTTTTCCAACAAAAAAAAACAACATTCCTTTACTGAAATAGAATATTGGCTGAACAATTCCCAGTTAATATTAAACCCAAAGAAAACACAACTTATACTGTTCCACCCTACAAAAACCCAAGATACTACCTTCTCCATATCGCCAGTTAACAAGACTCTTATCACCCCAGTCAAAGAAGTTAAGTTATTAGAATTCACCATTGACCAACAACTAAAGTACAGCAAACATATATCCCTCACTGTCTCCAAAGTCCACAAAAAACTAGGGACCCTCTATCGATGTAAATGATACCTAACTTCTGAAGCTAGAATTGCCATAGCCAGAATCCATCTGCTAGCTACTATTCTATATGCATGTCCAGTATTAACAAATTGAAATAAAACTGAGCTTAATAAACTCTCTGCCTGCTATAACAGAATTGCCAGATTCACTGCCAACACCAGATCACGCTCCCACCACTCCCAATCTCTAAATAAACTAGACTGGTTAGAATTCCCAAATTTACTACGATACTACCAACTCGATCTGGCACATCACATCCTATACTATCCTGAAATAACTCCTGCCTTATTCAGCCTCATAACCTTCCACAATTCTAATAGGCAGTTGTGATCTACCAACAAAGCTCTAATAGAAAATATCTAGTGTAAAAATAACTCGGGTGAATCTCTCTTCACTAACGAAGTTGCAAAAATCTGGAATACCCTGCCTCCTGACCTCAGGCTACAAAAACGTGCAGTAACCTTCAAAACCTAATTAAAATCCTACCTATACACCAACTATTTATGTGCCTGCACAGGACCTCCCTGAACTCCCATCCACCTGAAAGAGGGTCAGGGTACTCCCCATGCTTTAGTCAAACTCATTATACGGTATTACAATCTCTCTCTCTCTCTGTACATACTGTAATATAGTCTGCATGCCTATACTATACTAAACTTTTACATGTCCATAAAGGCATGACTTATCTCTGTATTATCAGCATGTTAACCTCTCTACAGCTGTACCTTGATTGACATTTTGCCCATAATATGTAATAATTTTTTTGGAGCTTTTCTCCCCAGGACTCCACTAAAAATGGACACTAGCTCTCCATCTGAACCATCCTGATAAACAAATGTTAAATAAATAATAATCCTTGCCATGCCCAGTTCAGTCTTTTGGATAATCTGTATTTTCTGTTTTATAAATCATTTTCAAAACGTAAGGTATAACTGTTCCTCAGTCTGAAAAGTCTTATTCAGTGGTGAAAGCAATGTAAATTTGTTTAATGAAAACCTGATGTTTTCTGTTATATGTTTCTGTTTTTGTTTTCTTCTAATGAAGTACTACAAGAAGATGCCATGGATTAATTTCTTACTTTAGGAACTTTATATTGGTACAGCATTGAAATTGCTCTTGGGCTAGTTCATATATTTATATATAAGTAACAACAATAACTAAAAATCAATACAGCAATAACTCTATGCTCCTGCCAGAGCACATACCATTTTAGTATAACTGGTTAACACTACAATGGTCAAACAGATATTTGTTAGACCTAGGGTATTGATGAAGGAAAATAAAATACATTTTTCCTCTATTGTCCATGTGGGAAAGCTGTGCCCTATACCATAAATCATTTCATATAACCTTCATTGAGATCACTCCAACCTATCCTAGAAGCAGGAGTGGGTATTTGGAAAGCTCAATTATGACTAATACAGTGAAGAGAGCTCAAGTCAAGACCAACACAATGAATGGCACTTCCAAAAAACACAACCTTGCATAGTCTATATCATTGTTTAAAGGTTTCCTGATCTCAGTGTTATTAATTGAAATGTGCAAATGCAAGGATTTCCCCCTCCCGCCGCATGGGCATGTTGACTTTGTCCTGCATAATAACAGCTTAATTTGGTGAATTTAGATTTTTTTGTGTGGAGTGCTTTTGGGTTGTCTTGTCTTAACTAAACACTCTCCATTGTATAATGCATTAAAAAATTGCTTATATATGCATCCAGGGGAATGTTACTAATCACCAAGGCTCACCTTTATTCACTACAACCAGTCATTGATTAATGTGTAGTTCAGGAACTTTTGTCTGGTATCAGATTTATGGTTATACATTGTCAGTCATACTTTGCCGTAGAGGACAGAGGAGTTCTCATACAATCAGTGACATAATGGGACTCCGCAATAGACTGGATATTAGTGTCCCACCCTAACAATATCATCACTGCAGGCATACTACCCAATACCATTAGCGACCACCACCCAGCATATATCCTACACAAAACTACCCCAACCCCAGGGCAACACCAATACAAATCAACCAGAAATTTGACTAAGTACCAACCATCCATATTTAATGAAACCTTAGCTAAAGTAAATTGGGAACCCCTCAAATCCCTGCCACTTAACAAGGCTGTTGAGTTCTTTAACTCAACATTCCTAGACATCCTAAATAGGCAAGCACCTACCCGCCAAAAACAAATAAAATATAACCATTCAAGCTGGCTCTCAAAATCCACCAAAGAAGTCATGTCCACAAGGGATAAAATCTGGAAGTCATGGCAGAAAAACAAAGACCCTACAACTCTAATACAATACAAACAACTCTGTAACCAAGCAAAACGTCTAATAACCAATGATAAAAAAGCCCACTGCCTCCACCTATAAAGCCAGCATAAAAATAATCCCCAAAAATTCTGGTTCTCTTTCAACCATCTATTACATCCAGGTTTTCAGAGCAACCCATTCCCTGACCCACACAAAACCTCTAGTGAACTTGCCACCCTCTTCAGTTACTACTTCATTGACACCATAGCTAAGTTAACCACCACCTTTCCTATGGTTAACACCACCATCACCAAGACAGCTAATGAATAAACCATCCCAGAAAACTATCCTACACACAACTCTAACCTAAAATTCTCCCCCATACCCATTGCCACAATAAAAAAAAACTTTTACTTAAGCTTAAACCCTGAGCTCTAGCCCCTGACAATCTACCCCCACTCTTCCTGCAGCTAGCTGCAAACTCTATAGCTTATCCCATCAGCATACTCATTAACAGATCAATTAAAGAATCCCTTTTTCCAGACATCTGGAAAAAAGCATTAATTCTCTCCTTACACAAAGGCGGCACCAACACAGACACCACAAATGTTCGACCCATAGCTGTTCTCTCACACCTCTCTAAAATACTGGAAAAATGCATCCATAACGAACTCCTCAAACACCTGCTTGAAAATCAAATTCTGTCACCCACTCAGCATGGTTTCAGACCAGGGCACAGTACCACTACAGGCCACAGCCCTTCTCTCCTTCCTTGATACAGTTAACCGGGCACGGGATTCTGGTAAAATAATCGCTTCTCTTTTCCTCGACCTCTCCAAAGGTTTCAATACCATTTCCCACACTATCCTCCTCTCTAAACTATCTACCCTCCACATATCCCCACCTACCCTACAATGGTTCAATAGCTATCTCTCCAATAGACAGCAAGCTACCAAATGGCAACAGTCTTACTCTCCCTTCCTTTGTGCTTCTACAGGGGTACCCCACGGCTCCATACTTGGTCCTGTCTTATTTAGCATCTTTATTAACAACTTTCACACCACTCTCCCACAATGCTCAGTAATCTAGTATGCTGATGACTCTACAATAATATGCACTGCAAATTCCAGCTCTGAACTCCAGCAGATCACCCAGAATGCTCTCACCTCTACTGAGTCTTGGATGCTTAACAATCCTCTTGCCCAAATCCAAAATAAAAACTAAACTAGTAATTTTTACCCCTAAGAAAACCACACCCTAGATGAAAAACTCTTCAGTATACAAGCCCAAGACAATACCACTATAGAAGTTGTCCCACACACTAAATTACTAGGCATTATTATAGATGAAAACCTAAACTTTGATCTACACATAAACAGTAACATAAAAAAAAAAACACACCAAAAGCTCGGTATGCTGTACAGGCACCAACACTTTCTTAGCCTCTCTAATAGGCAAAATAAATAAATAAATAAATAAATAAATAAAATAATGAAAGTCCATTACAGGCCAGAATATAATATAGACCCATTAATACAGTTTTGATAGTTCTCAGCCCTGAAAAGTGTGTTTCATTTCCATGTTTGTTGTTAGTGCTTTTTCTTGGCTCATTGTTTTTTACAATGAATTTGTGGTACTATATTTAATTATTAGAAGGTTCAAGATCCATGAACTATACTAAGGTCGGTTTCACATCTTACCTAATTGCTATTGGTTTTAAAACAAATGAGAAGAATTCACTGCTCATGTATATTATCTACACAACACACATTAACATCAGTTGAAAAGGCAGCGTATGAACAAGCAGACTACATTTGAATAGGAGTCATTAGGGTCATGCAAAGAACAAACATCTGCTTGATTAAATAATGCAAAAACCCTGTCCAAATGTGATTAAAAGATGAATATGTTAAAACACTTCCCCTAGGAGCCTTAGAATGCTAACTCTTCAGAGCTCATATAGCCCTTATGGGATGAAATTAATGAAATTATTCTCTTGAATATACACATCTTCAAAGAGTAGCACTTTAAGGTAAGACAGGTATGTGCACACAATGCCAGAAAAGAGAAAATGTGTTTTGAAGTGAAGGGTCAGTAGCTGAAGAGGTTTCCAGATGACTTCTAACTTGGAGTTGTTATTAACTCCCATTGGACTTCCAGATTCTTTAGTCCGATTAGTATGTATTAATGAAATTATTCTCTTGAATATACACATGCCAAAGAGTAGCACTTTAAGGTAAGACAGGTATGTGCGCACACTGCCAGCAAAGAGAACAGCCGCAGAAATACCTCACTAAAAGAATCACAGGCCTAAAGCAGATGCCCTATGCTGACCATCTAAAAAAACTCCAGCTATACTCTGTGGCATATCATCTACTCAGAGACGATCTCTGCTTAACATACAAGGCCGTGTCAAACCCTGAGCTGTTGAACATGCTCCACTTAAAGAATCCCAATCCCTCAGAGCCACACACTCCAGGGATTTAAACCTTGTCATCACAATGAACAAAACATGCTGTTGGGATAGGTTCCTAACCCAGAGACTCGCCATACTCTGGAATAGACTGCCAATACATGTCAAGTAGAGCACCTCCTTGGCCGTCTTCAAAAAGAACCTTGACAACTGGATGGGAGATAGGAAATTCACCCCGGGGATCATGTCAGTTGCCCTGCTAGACAGGGGTCCAGGGAAGTAAATATTGCGGGAAGAAATATCCGGGGAATTGTTTGGCTAGGCTTGTATAGACCCTAGGGCCGATAGCCTAGTACCAACGTATGAACCTATGTGGACTACTTCCCAAAACTAAATGCCAAGAATTAAGCATCGTGTCCTTTGACAAATGTGCCCCCCTGCACTACCACATAGGTGACTCCTCTTTTAAAGTTGTACCTAGACAGACTAATCACCAGAGATATTTCTTCCAGTTCAAAGGAAGTCATCATCCTTCTCTTCTCTTTCTGAACTACGTCCCAAATATAATGGCTCTTTGATATGCACTTGTCTAAGCAAATGACCCGGGCTTCTTCAGCTTCTTCTTTCATGCATCTTTTGTCATGCATTTTATATTTATATTTGTTAAGATTGATGTTATTATCTTTTGAAGACCAAGACAAGTTTAGAGTTTTATGAACTAATTCCTAACAAATGAGAAAAGTTTTTTGGTGTATATACACCTTTAAATTATTTGGTATATAAGCATTTACCAGGATGTGCTGTTAACATACTACTTTCTCTTTATGCACTGAAGAAGGCTAAAGATAGCCGAAACCGGTTTGCAACACATGGATTATATGGATTAAACTTTGCCACGAATAAATAATATTTTAGCACTTTTCCCCATTGTGCTGGTTCATTTTTTGGTTCTATGGTCACTTTGGTTTGAACCGTGCACTCAGTCTTTCATGCGTGGAACTTGGTTTGGTCCGACTAGTTTCTTATAAGGGTCAGTGGACTGATTCAAGCAGAGCCTTTTCAACCACAGCTTGTGCCAAAGTGAAAGAAATGAGCAACAGTTGCAAATTGATTGCAATGAGACAAACTATTAAAATCAAAATTAGCTAGATGACAGAAACAGAATATTTAATAAAATGGCATGAATAACTAAAACTAATGTCAGAAAATGTATGTGGACAGTGACTTAACGTTTGACCAATATGTGTCTTTTGCTGTAAGAAAGTCATTCTATCTTACACAGCTTATAAACAAAGTCCCAAATCCCAAACAACTGTGTCACCTCTTAGGGGTGTATTGTCAATGTGCTAGCTCCCTGCGAGAGATGACTTCTCTAATGATACAATAGTGCAGTTTTTGGCATTTAGTTTCAAACCATGATTTTGACACTAGTTATTTATTTGAGAAAAACTTTCCTGCGGTTGTCTAAATCATTTGAGGTTTCAATGACTGCTCTTAGCTTGCAGTCATCTGTAAACTTAGTCAGCCAGAGCCCTTTAGTACGGACTTTAACTTTAGAAAAGTAGATGTCAAACAGGATAGGTCACAACACAAATCCCTGGGGAACTCAGTTGATGACTGATCTCTTTGTGGAGGTAACGTCACCTACTTTGATTATCTGCGTCCTATCTGAGAGCCAGTTGACAATCCAGTGGGTGACAGAGGAGTTTTATTCCCAGTTTATTTAGATTTTCTGCAATGCCTGAGTGGGGAATTGTGTCAAAAGCTTTGGCTAGGTCGAGGTATGTGTTGTGTACCATTTTGCCTTCATCCATTGCTTTGGTGACCTTTTCAAAAAAATCCACCAGGTTGAGTAATCATGACCTGCTCTTGATGAATTCAAACTGAGACAGGTCCAATGTTTGGAATTCCCTATGTTCTGATTAATTCCATGATAAGTCTTCCCATGACTTTGTATATGAGGCTGGTCAGACTTATTAGTCTTTAATTGCATGGATCTGTGGAAGGTCCTTCCCTATACAGGGGATTGACTGAAGTTCTCCATTCACTTGGTACGAAAGCTATATGGAAACTAAGACTAAGCAGTGTTCTTAGGGATGTGGCTAAATCATAGTTTATGCTATTTAAGATGCATCCAGGGATATTGCCAGGACCCATCAATGCAGTATTTTAGCTTTTGATAGCACTTTTAGGGCTTGGTCTTGTGTGACAGCTAAAGCTGATCCAGTTTCAGGCATATTTTGAAGGACAGGCAAAGGGGAGGGGATAAAGTCAGAGCTAAATTGATCGGTCAGTAGGTTAGCTATATTTTCAGCCTCAGTGTAGGTAACATTATTTCAATCAGCTCAGTGCATTGCTACATTGTGCTTTTGAGATTATGAACAGAACTAAAAATGCCTTGTGACTGTCTTTGGTTTGGGTAGCTATTTTAGCCTAAATTTTTTGGCTATGGTGTATTTTATTAAGCTCCTCAATTGTTTGTTTATTTCAGTGGCAAGGGTTCTAGCATTCTGTAAATTACACTTCTTACTTTCAGTCAGAATTATTTTCCTTTTATTATAAAGCTTGTTGGTATTATGGTCCTGCCATGTGGGTTTGTTTCTGGGGTTTGTCTTGCACTTGTTCTTATACATGTTGGTATAGTGTGGTGGAGTATATTGTTTTTCATACTTAGTGGAGTTAAACCGGATTTTGTGGGCATTTGAAACTTAGGAGTAGGTAGTTTGACTTAAAGAAATTTCTAAATGTACCTTTGGTGGAAGGGATATCTGGTTTCAGGTTTATTTAAAAGGGGACTGCTTGAGGACTCTTGAGAAGAAGGACTTTTCTTGGAAGAGGGGCTTGGCAAGCTGAAAGAAGCAATTATTCCAGTGTTACCGGGTCTCCTTTCTGGGGGCTATGTCTGGTATACCTTCTGCAGGAGACACCCGGGGCATCATCACTACATTCACCCAGCCATATCAACTGAATTTTTTGACGTCAGAGAATCAATGACACTACTCTGAGGTTCTGAAATACTGGCAGGCTCCTCAGTTATAATGGAGAGTGAGCCAAACAACCTTGTGATGGAACGTTATTTATGTCTTCTGGTATCCAGAACCTCTCCTTTTGCACACCAACTAAGCTCATGCCCAAAGGTGAAGGTGGGGACACAAACTGACCAGTAAATGTAGCTATTTATTTATATATTATAAGCATGTTGACTGGGATTAAGGATACTTTTTCAGCTATGACCTGTTGCAGTAAAATCAGAAGCCCATTTAACAATTCAACAACAAGAGAGATTCATCCTATGACAAAACACTTGCTTCATCAACATGGTCTGATACAATGTCCAAAGTACTTTATGGCTGCACCTGTCTTTTGTTCTCTCACCTGACCCTCTCTATTCTCAATCATGAACAACATTATAGGAAACTTAAACTCCTTCCCTAGGGATAGCTGCCCCTCTCACTGCAGAGAACAACTCACTCTTTTTCATGTAAAACCCTTAGTATCTGATTCTGAGGTGCTAATATTAACCCCAGCTGCTTCACATTTAACAGATAGTCACTTCACTAGATACTGGTCATCACAGGTTTGAGGCCCAAGGACAGCTATAGCTGCAAACTACAATTTATAACTCTTATATCTTCAGCTTGCATGCTCTCTAAAGTCTGGCTGCATTTTGATATGTTATAATGAAAACCCATATAGAAGGTGAGGTAAGGCATATCCTACACAGAGTTTTGCGACATCTTCAATATATCTAGTGTAACACTAAAAATGTGACTATAACTCTTTTTCATGAAATACAAGGGCGAAATAGCACACAGCAGCGGTGCAGTGACCCTGCACTGTTTTAGCACCTTCTGTAATAGCACAGCTACGGGTGAATGCCACATTGATGGACGAGTAGCTTTAGTTTGTAAATTTTATATCAATGTCAATTTCATTGCAGTCTGTTGTATTGTGTGAGCTTGAAGATTTCCCCCTTTTCTTCACTGTGGTGAAACCATGGAGTTTTTATATGTACTTTAGGGGGTGGGACTGCAGGAGGGATTGCTGCTCTGAAAATAAAGATCTTTGTTGTGTTTTGTAGTGTTTTCAACTTACTGGTTTCAATATTTCTTTTTCAGAAACCAGCGAGTCCAATCATAATACTTCAATAGCTCATAGGCAAACACAGTCATATGCCTTCTCTAAGTCCACAAAACAAACGCAGAGCATCTGGAAAGTTCCTAAGGACCCTTCAATATTTGTGCAAGATGAGGTGTTGACTCCCTGTTGCATGGTATATTGATCCTTCTGAATTAAAGGCTCAGTTATGAGGTGAAGCTCCCTTTTCAGTACCCTGGTATAGGCCTTATGCTTTACCAGTGAGTCAGAGGAGAACAATGCCTCTAATAGGGTATGCCTTCCTTTCTTCCTTGTTGAAAATGGGGAACAACAACCCAAGTGTCCCAGTACAAAGTTACCTCACCTGTCTTTCACACAACACTGAAAAAGCTCGCTAATCTGCACACCCTACAAATATCTAGCAGCTTCAACATTTATTAGCTGATCCTATCCACCCAGTAGCCTTGCCACTTCAAAGATGTTCAAGTACCATGATGATTTGGACCCAGTCCCAGCAATTGCCTCTGACACCTTATCATCAAAGGAAGACATGTTCAACAGGTTAGAATCCCTCAAAGTATTTGTTTTACCACCCTATAATATCTTCATTTAGGGGGTGGTATTTCTCCAGCCTTGGTAAGAAAAGCCAGGGTAGTGTTCACCCTACCACTTTTGAGTTGCAATATTTTTTTCCTAGAATCTCTTTGACATAACTAAAAGTTATTCACCATTGCCTTGTCAAATTCCTCTCATATTCCAACCTTCAATTCAGCGATTATTACAGTCCTGTTTTAGTTACCAACTAGATATATATATTCCCCATTAGCACTGCATAAAACATGACAGACTCCCTCACTACCAGTGTCCATAAGGAGAATCTAGGGATGTTACTATGTCAGGCACCAATCATTCATTAGCTACAGCTCCTTGCTACCACATCAGATATTGTCTTCATCCTCATGATGGTTTGTTCAAACATTATGAGCACTTGACCTGGAACAGGGATGCTGGAACTCACCCTTACAGCCAGATCTGGTGGTAGTGACAATGCCAGAGAGAATAAACTCAAGAACTTCTCTTTGACTAAACCTCAGCTTGGTTGCCTGCAAGTTCATTACCAATAAATTTAGCAAATTAATATTAAATCTTATGCTGCCAGAAAGGTACTCAACATCATACCTCTCAACCTCTTAGAACAAGAAACTGGGACAAAGCCAACAATAATGGTGGGACAAGGGCCCCAGTATAGGAGTAGAATTTCAAATTTACTCTTACAAACAGAAAATTGATAGACTAACAGGTTTTGCATTAACATGTATAGTTTCATAGGTTGATACTAGGCTATTGGCCCTAGGGCCTATACAAGCCTAACCATAACAATTCCCTGGCTATTTCTTCCCACAATATTTACTTATCTGGACCCCTGTCAAGTAGGGCGACTGACGTGATCCCTGGGGTGAATTGCCTATCTCCCATCTAATCGTCAAGGTTCATTTTGAAGAGGACCAAAGAGGCGCTCTGCTTGACATGTATGGGCAGTCTATTCCAGAGTCGAGGGAGTCTCTGGGTTAGGAACCTATCCCAACAGCATGTTTTGTTCATTGTGATGACAAGGTTTAGATCCCTGGAGCATGTGGCTCTAAGGGATTGGGATTTCTTTAAGTGTAGCATATCCAACAGCTCAGGGTTTGACATGGCTTTGTATGCTAAGCAGAGATCGCATCTGAGTAGACGATATGCGACAGAGTATAGCTGGAGTTTTTTTTAGACGGTCAGCATAGCACATCTGCTTTAGGCCTGTGATTCTTTTAGTGAGGTATTTCTGTGGCCTTTCCAGTTGTTGCAGATGTCTTGACAGGTACATACAAATGGGGCATTGTATTCTATAATGGGTCTAATGAGGGATGAGTACAGTGGGACAATGACCTCATTTTTCTGGATGAAAAGCCCTTAGTGATGAGGTGTGCCACATAGAAGGATTTCCTGACTATTGTGGTGATGTGGTTATCGAAGGATAGACCACTGTCCACCTGTGTCCCTAAGTCTGTTATCAAACTTTCAGTGTTTAGTGTACTGCCACCTATGTGGCAATTCATGGATACATGTTTTTTCCCAAAGGGGATAACTATACATTTCTTGCCATTGAGCTTGAGCCCATGGCTCTGGCACCAAGCATCTGTATCTGTAATGCCCTTTTGTAGAATATCCACATCATTTGGGGATTCAATAATGGCTCCCAGTTTGCAGTCATCTGTGAACCACCCCCCACAGCCCCCTACTTAAATATACCAACTCCGAGACCGCACTTGTGTCTTTTGGCTTTTCCCAGTTAGGGGTCGCCACAGTGGAACTCCAGTCCGCTAATGATTGGCAGTAGATGTTTTACGTGCTGAGTTGCCAGCCCTGACGTGCAACCTTCAATGAAGGTACACCCATTCACGCATGTCTCCACACAGAAGATGCTCTAGCTGAGAATCGAACGGGACAACGTCTTACTGTGAGGTGACAATGCTACCGCAGCACCACCACCGCAGTCAACTCCGAGACCGCACTACACTGAGGTAAATGGAAATCTCCCCATATGGAGATTTCCGTTTACTTGCACAATGTTCTTCACTTTCGATATTGTCGTGCCGACAATATCAGACTCTATATTGTCAGCTTACAACAACGTGAAGTAGACCCAAAATCTGGAATTCAGCAACAATCTGGACAGTTGAGAAGTATGCTCAGCATGCATTTTTACCCTTCCAATATAAATATCATACATATTTTTTACCCTGGTTGAAAGGTGTTATTTGATTTAAAGCTTTTTTATGAACAGATGCACATTATTCATTTCAGAAATATATGCCCTATAAAGTAGGATTGTGATGAATGTAATGATTATTTATTAAAATAATTTATATAATTCATGAGCATCATTTATTACTTGTATTGATACATATGAATGAAAAAATGGGATTTCTGCCTTGCAGAAAGCATAGTTAGAAGTTGTATGTGTATGTTGGTATTTGATTAATATAACTATGCTAGAATAAAGGGATATTTTAGGACTTAATGTTTTTTTTCAAATAATTTTTTATTTTCCAAATAATATAATGTTTAACAATACAATCATCAATAAACAAGTATTATAAACCTTTATATACACTATGTACAATTGACCTGAAAAAAGGAGGGAAAAAATTAATAAAATATATGAAATTAGTAACAAAAATGTATAATATTCAATTAACAAAGTATAACTTTACACAATTATTTAGGGTTCATTTTTAATGTCTCAATAAGAGTAAAATTTTTTTCTCAAGGATTGTTTTACCATGTTGTAGGTGAAATTCTCGATTCTGTCACCTTGATTTCTAATGTTACTGTTATTTCCATCAATCTTAAGAATTCTTCCAGAGTAGGTTCTTGTGAAGACTTCCATTTTCTAGTTATACATTTCCTTGCCACAGCTAGTATGGACCAAAGTAGGTATAGATCTTTTTTATTCATTCCAATAGTATCATTAACATTTAAGAGGACTAAAGATTTGGTTAAAATAAAGGTATCTGTGAATATAGCTTGGAGAAAAATAGTAATTTCTTCCCAGAATTTTTTATATTAATACAATCAAAAAATATATGAGACCAATCAGCTTTACAGTTTAAAGAACATCTCCAACAAATGGATTTATCAAGTGAATTGAATTTGGCTATTTTATCAGGGGTAATAAATACCCTGTGAATGTATTTCCATGCAAATATTTTCCATACTTGTAAATTAAATGTTATGTTAACAGAAAATAAAAGATTTGTTTTACTCTCAATTGATAGATTAGTGTGACATCCTTTTGCTATGAAATTCCAATATCTTGCATTAGGGTTAGTTTTATATGTTATCAATATTTTGTATAATTTTGAAATTATATTCATCCAACTATAATTGCCATAAATAACTTCAGATATTAGACTTATCAAATTTGGACTAGTTTTATAAGGAGAATTAATAATTTTACTATTAAGGTCCTTAACATATGATAATATGCTTTGTAGTATCAACCAATCTGCTGATGGAATGTCATATTTATTCTGAATTTGTTGAATGTCTAATACTAGATTCTCTATACAATGTTGCCAATAAGTGAAGTTTTTCCTCTTCCATTTAGTTAAAATAACATTATGAATTTTATTGAAGAAATTCTTTGTAGAGCTAAAGGATATTATCAAGTCTAGCCAAATCTTAATATCCATGTTAATATATATATAAATCTTCTGAATAAATTGTAAATATTATTTATATAATTTAAGTTTGTTGGTTTTGTTATATTATATTGAATATTAACAGTCTATATGTGCCACATCTTATTATTTTGTTCACTTAATATACATTTTTTTATTATTTTATTTTCATTTAGAAAAATAATAGTGTGCAATGTTTTCTGTGTTGAAGAATAATTAGGATCTATCCAATTAATGATAGTTCTTAATATGGAAGCTTTTATGTATGATTCTAGATCTGGAAATTTAATTCCACCCATTTCCCAAGATCTAATATGATGTGTATAGGCTATTCTATTTCTTTTTGGATACCAAAGAAAGTTTAATAGAATTTTATTTATTTATTTCAAGATTTTCTTGTTAGGTACTATAGGAATAGCTTGTACAATGTAATTGATTTTTGTAAGTATTTTCATTTTTATTATTTGTAATCTATCTTCAAATCTCAAGAACATTTTATTCCAGCTTACTATTAACATTTTTATTTTATTAATTATGTTGCTATAATTTGTGGCTAACGTAGATTCCAAATTATCACATAGTGTTATTCCTATATATTTTATTATGGGAATTTGTTTTCCAATCACACACTTTGTAGTTAAGGGAAATTCTCTCTTTTTATTCAAATGTATATAATTAGGTTTTCCCTTGTAAAATCTAAGGCTGGAAATATGATAAAACCTTTCCACTATTTCATCTATTTTTTGTACTGATTTCTCCGAGACAGATAACGTGAATAAAACATCATCAGCAAATAACATAATTTTTTAATTGAGTTGACCATATACATCTATGCCTGATATATTAGAGTTGTGGCGTACTAATGAGGCAAATAATTCAATTCCTAAGGCAAACAGGATGGGAGACATCGGACATCCCTGCTTTGTACCTTTGGTTATTTCAATAGCCTTCAAGGCCCAAGTTTTACATAAGCCAAATTGTTTTCATAAATACTCTTTTTTAGCGTAATAAAATTAGTAGGAAATTCAAACAATTCTAAAGCCTTAAAAAGAAAATCCAAGCTCAACGAATCAAAGGCTTTTTCTATATCCAAAGCTACTATTAGAGCTTCTTGGTTGTTTCTGTTTAGAAAATCTGAGTGTTAGAATTCTTTGTATATTGTCATGTGTGTGTCTTTTATAGATGAATCCTGTTTGATCCTCATTTATTAAGTTTGTCAATGATTTTTTTAATTCTACTAACTAATATTGACATGAAGAGTTTATAATCATTGTTAAGTAAAGATATTGGCCTATAAGATTTACACTGTAAAGGGTCTTTGTTTTCTTTTATAATGGGTGTAATTAAGGAGTATCTCCATTAAAATGGAGTTGTGTTTTGTGCTAGAATTTCATTCAAAGTTTTGTGAAACAATGATATTACTGAAGATGGAAATATCTTATACAATTCATTAATTATTCCATCAATTCCCGGTGTTTTATGACTTTTAATTTCCTTGATTTTTTGAGTAATTTCTTTTAGAGATATTTGTTTTTGAATGTCTAACTTTAACTTTTCTGGTATTGCCTTTACCTTTACTAATTTCAGGTCTAAGTTGAAGGAAGGAAAAAAACAAAAAAGTTTCGGATATAAATGATATACTAGATGCATTTAAACATTATTTCCTCTGACCATTATAATAATACATCACATATAACTAATAAGACTTCATGTTTTTTGATAGTTGTTCAGTCCATAGTCCCCCCACGTCCAGTCTTCTTTTTGTAGACATGAGAGTTGGGGGAGCATTAACTTTTAAGTCTTGCATCCCTGAGGAGGCCCTCTTCAGACAGTTTGCAATGAGTTCATTAGCCAAGAAACAGCACTCAGTTTCCATTTGGGTATGTCCTTACCTGCAGTCCTACCTTTAGATAACCTGTGGGTCTCATACTGATGGAAACTTGTTCTTGGGCTCTGCTTTACTTCCCCTCATTCTTCTGTCTTTTATGGTCATTCAAACCCAAATCACTGGCAGCACATGCAGATGCCTTGCCCCTGCACCATTTGTTTAACCAAATAATAGTATTTAAATACCTCTGGTTTATTCATACTTCCTTGTGAGTTTTCTTTTCATTATTTCATTATCTAGATTATTTTGTATCTCTGTGGGAGGTCCCATCTACAGAATGAACACATTTGAGTGTCTGATGTTAGGAACTTGCCTTTTGTGTGATGCTTAAAATCAAGAGAAAATAAATCTTGAAGTTTTATTTTTGCAAAAAAAAAAAAAAAAAAAATGCTATCACAAAGGGAGGCAACTATGTATTCCATTTCTAAACATCAACATAGTTAGTCTTATCCCAGAATATAATCCACCGTGGATGCTATTTGCATCAGCCGTAAAATGATTCACTATAAGCAGGATCACACAGTACCAAAGGATCTCGCAATGCTTCTGCAAAGGATCAAGATTTTACTATAGCTGAGTGGTAGTTTAGTGGAAAAAAACAGGTCTGTGCAAAAATGGATGAGATCTGGTAGCCTGACTAAAGGCTTATTAAAAAGTGAAACTGAACTGAAGAGACAGCCTCAAAGCATTCCTTTTGGGAAGAGGGCTCCAGAACTGCAATTTCAAAGAACAACATTATTGCACATATCTCAAACTGCAAAGTGTCATTGATTATCCATACATATCCTCATGAAATAAATTAAACTACTTTACTTTAAACAGATTATATGATACTGTAGGTTTGAATATCAAACTCACAATCTACTGCTTTTCTTAAAGCTTCATTAATATACCCCTATTTTTTTCTGTATACCAGCTGTTCTGTGGCGATGGGCAAATTCTTTCACAAGGCAGTGTTCGCGGGTTGCATCTAAAAACAGGCAGTTTTGGTTAATGGGTTTACATGGTTAACACATAAATAAAATAATCAAATAAATTAAAAAAAATCTATTGACACATAAATAAAATAATCAAATAAATTAAAAAAAAATCTATTGACTATTTCAAAGTAGACTGAGACATTCATTGTTGGAGTGACAGTTTGCTCCATAATCTCCCTCAGTGTGTATGTGTGTATGTGTGTGTGTGTGTGTGTGTGTGTGTGTGTGTGTGTAGCTATATATATATATATATATATATATATATATATATATATATATATATGTGTGTGTGTGTGTGTGTGTGTGTGTGTGTGTGTGTGTGTGTATATATATATATATATATATATATATATATATATATATATATATATATATATATATATATATATATATATGTATATATATACACATATACATATATATATATATATATATATATATATATATATATATATATCTGTATAGAGAGAAATCCTAGCCATAAAATATTCCTCTTTTGCATGGTTTATGTTTACTTTTAACTGCAAGTTACTCATCCTGTTGCCTTATGGGCTGTGTCTTCCAGATGTGTTAGAAAATGAACTGTGTCTGTGACTGTCCTGAAGACCACACACAAATCATTCCTCAGAAAAATGTACACCTTTGAGTTCAGCTAGGGCTTCCTTAACCTATCTTTGCATTTTAAGCTTTATATTTCCACTCTATTCTTTGTCAGAATCCTGTGCACTTTTTTCTAGTTGTAGAATGTGCTTTGTTTATTAAGCACAAAAAGCTGAAATGTACTCTATATTTGGATGAATCAGTTTTATACAGAATGGCAGAACAATGTCTCTGTATCATCCTGATACTTATTTTTATATTACAAGAGGTAGTCCAAATAATCTACT
This sequence comes from Protopterus annectens, assembly GCF_019279795.1. Taxonomy (NCBI): domain Eukaryota; kingdom Metazoa; phylum Chordata; order Ceratodontiformes; family Protopteridae; genus Protopterus; species Protopterus annectens. The sequence goes on from NC_056743.1 coordinate 789,989,160, forward strand.
CAGCACTGTGTTAAACATGCTATTTATAAGGGTGCCTAAGTACTAGTATCCATTCTGAGAACATGATCATGAGTTATATAAACAAAGTGCATAGTATTCTGCGATATGTTTTATCCCATTAAGGACTTGTTCTTGCCTCATGCTTTTTTTTTTTTTTTTTTGCTGGGATAGACTCTGGCTTCCCAGGATGCTAACAGTTGTATAAAGGGTTTGGATGGCTGACTGATTGAATGGCTGGCTGGAAAGATGGATGGACAGAGGAGCAAGAGACTTACATCTGACTTCTATACATAGGGTCAATATTAGATCAGTGAACGCTTAAAAAAGCAAATGCTGATTGATCGAACTTATGTAAGCGAAAGCTTACAATCTCGAAATGTCAGAACAGTGATTTTTTTTCTAGGGAAAAAAATCACTGATCCAAAACACATACACACAAGACAAGCACACCAAACAAACAGCAATCCACACACATACACCTAAAATCTGACACCTAACCCTACACTATACACACACCACTAACTATCAACATACCTTAACCCAAACCCTAACCCTAAGGTCCGTCACTATCGCACACTCAACTCACCCGCTCCCTAACCCTAACTCACCTAACCCACCCTAACCCTCACATCCACACAATCACACACTTACCTGAACCCGATCCGTAACTTTCCATCACAGCACTGAAAATACCGAAGCAACAGAAACGGACAACCAAATTCTTCCCCTAGGAAAAAAATTTGGGTTTCTGTTGCTTCGATATTTTAAGCTTTCGCTTACATAAGTTCAATCAATCAGCGTTCACTTTTTTAAGCATTCGCTGATCTAATATAGACCTTATACATATACAGTGTCTAGCCCCATGTCTGCACAGCTGTGTTGTCATGGACACAACGGAGGTTCAAAAATGTTTGTCAGTGTAGTCTGAAATGATCAATACAATAGGCATGTAATTATATTTTATTCTTATTAGGAGATTTTACATTTTTTTTTCTGGGACAAAACTCAACATGGTGCAGTGATCATCCTAAATGAGGACAAAATGTGTATGAATTTACCATATTGGCTTTTACAAACTACTGGAGATGCCATTTGATTCCATGTACTTCTAATTTAAGGGACACAATCATACACTGCTCCTGAGGAATAGCGACTATTACGCAGGACATAACTCAAGATCATACCTTGATAATCCTTTATGGGGAGGAAATGTGTATTTGCGTACTGTCTTGACATCTGCAGCTTGTACTGATAGACCCTTTGATACCATACCCTGTTTAAAATTAACCAGGCTATCTCACTTGATGAGGATCTACATATAATTATTCATGATACTGATACTGACTCTACTGTTGAGTGAACCAAGGTGTTCTTCCTCTGATTTGGGAATGAACGGACTTGGATGTGTACTCCCATCAAAGTAATGACTGGGCTGATAGGGTGCAGGTAGGGCAACCAATTGGTGGACCAAGTGATGACTAAAATGAAAGCAGAAAAAATTATGACTATATTACATAATGCAGCATCTGCCAAGATTGCAATAGACTTCTCCTTGCAATTAGAACCAGTCACTCATTATGGCTTCACCAAGCTTCGCTAAGGCAGTGACATAAAAGCTTGACAATCAAACCTACAAGAAAATTAACTAATGAACCTAATTCATTGTAGCCCAGTTAAATGTTCCCTGAGCTTACTTATCATATGTCCTTACAGACAATATTACAGTGATCATCTTAGGAAAGATTCTTGCTGTAGGACTTAAGTCTTAGGACTTTCTGCTGCTAGCAGTTGCAAACAGTAATAAGAATTCAGGTGACAATGGCATTAAGCTAGTTTCCAAGGCTGGACATTGACTTCATGCCTCATTTCAGTGCCTCTTCATTGTGCCAAGCTAAAATGAGCATTAAATGATATTTGGAGAGAAAAGGTCAAGTTTAACTTTCCAGGGTGGAATTACTTATTCTTATATAAATTAAACTCTCTCTTTGCCTCAAACTAACTGTCCTTCCCATGTCAGGTAGCTTAGAGGATTAAAGAGCTGTTAAAAAGCTATTTCCTGTGGTCCAGTGGTGCAAGGTTTGATTCCTTCAGCTTCCATTGCCTAAATATGCGACTCTGAGCTAGTTACTTAACCAGACACTGCTCCTGGGCAGAGTCTGAAAAAGGTCCATGGAGATCAGTGCTCTATCCTAGAATACAAATAAATAAATAAAACATCTTGGACACTCAGTGGTTAATTTTATTCAATACAACATGCTGACAGTTTTGATAGATGCTTGCTCAAAGCAGATGGAAGTGGATATCATAAACTGACAGTTTGTAGAAACTTCTGCAATTTCAAGATATTGTATCAGTTATAAACTAGTAATTTCTTTATCCGCTTCACTTTCTTCTTCTTGATTTTGTTTATCATCTAATGCTATAGGCTTCTTCTCTTTATGCTACTGTATTTACCTGAGGGAAGTTGTACTATTTTATTATGAACCTGTTTATCTATTGATCACAGGGCGTTGACCCTCTTACATCATTAATATTCAGCTGTGCTTGTTTCACTGTTTCCTACTGAAGTATTAGCTTCTTTCTGTCTTTCACCTTGTTCTGCTCCACACACATGGCTAATGTGAACTGGATTATTCTGGCCACCACCGTGAAAATTATTCTTACTAGCATAACTTTTCAGAGTTGTGAACAGCTGTCATGATTTTTAGTTCTGATATAGTTGCACTGATTTATATTAGACTGGGTCATTTGACTTACTTTCTGAAGTATTTTTGTACTTTTTTCTTCTAATTTGACAGTATGTGTAGAATAACGTGCCTGTATACAGTTATATATTTATTTAAATTGTACCCTACCTTTATTTATCTTCTTTTCATAGTGAGCTCAACAGGTCGCTAAATCAAGCTATATAATTTCCAGTCCCAAAAATTAACCAGCTGCTGTTTAAGTATATCAATAGTCCCATATCCTACATTATTTATAAAGCTTGCTCCTTAGGATTTCCATTTTTTTCTAAAAAAAAATTGATACCTTCATCCCAGCTTAGTGAAAAATATCATTTAATATGATGCTCAAAACAAGATGAAAACATTAACTTCAATTTTATATTATTCAGTTCTTTACTCAAAAAAAAAAGCCATGAAATGCTGTGTCTTTCACACTGCAATAACATCCTGGAAAGTACTTCAAAGGAATACATGTTATATATCAGAACAAACATCACTCCATCTGGTAACAATAGAGAGGAAGTTAATGTATTCTGCAACGTTCTGATACCAAAACTATAACAGAAGTTCTTACAGTGCCATTTCCTTAAATGAAAAAATCCCAGTTTACTCAATTAACAGTTTAAGATTAAAAAATGGACATCTATGACATCTATGAAAAAAGGAAAACAAAACATGAACCTACAGTAGAATAAAAAGGGAACTTCAAAAATATTGTTAGGTAATGCAACTTAATTCTTTGTTAGCGTTCTCTTATCTTCTGCCTATTCTCCATTTTGTTTTTTTTTCATGATTTTTATCTTCCAGAAACTTCCTTAAAGAACACATGTATACTATGCTGTATATACTAAAAAGCACATTTCAGCTGAGAATGGTTTTAAGTACATTTCTTTATTCTTTAATGATTTTAGCTACATTTTTTAATATATTGTTTAACATATTTTCAGTTTACTACAAATCAGGAATATTGCATGAATTTAGAATAAGAAAAAATATATAAAATACTAAAGTTTAGTTTCAAGTGCATATTCAGTAATATAAATGTCTATCTAACAGATGCCAAGTTCTTCAGTTCAGCACTAGGTACTCAAGCAGAGTATTCTAAATAATTGCTCTTTAACTTTATTGAAGGAACAGTGACCCCAGAATTAGTTATAATAGATGAGGGTGTATCGAGTCTCTTCCTGTATGCTACTTTTAAAGGCACTATGAGTCATCCACAGAAAATAAATATTTTGAAATCACTTATTTCTGAAAAAGTGGATTCCTGTGTCCTCCAACCTGACATCTTGTATCCTCAGACTGTTTTGTTTTGCTGTCATGCATCCTTCTCTGAAAGAGTATACTCACTTTGATGCCACAGATATCCACCTATGTGTCCTCTCTTCATGGCTGTACATGTTAAGCTGTTTTAGTAAAGATAGCCATCTGTGTGTCCTCTCTTCAGGGCTGTACATGTTAAACTCTTTTAGTACTTGTTTATACGGGTTCTGATGCAGACTATTGGTAATTTTGGATATAGGTCAAGTATCAATGGACACCGTGTTGAGTGTCAAATTATCAAGAACCAGCCATCAAACGCCACAGTTACTAAATGTCTCCCCATCACACATTTTAATAAACAGAAAATATACATTCAGAAAAAGTCTAAAAAATGATTACTATGGACAATCGCTCCTGTACTAACATGCTTCTTGGCTCCCTGTTGCCAGTATACAATAATTCTGAAATTGCATTGTCATGCATAAAACGGAAACATTCTAAATTGCATGCATAAGACAATTTCCCTTAATTTCTTATTGTAAAATGTCAGTAAATGGAAGATGTTTCAGGAATATTAACCCGATCAGCGAGATAAGGTGACAAGATGCAATCATTTTTTAATTGCCCTCCCATTGTCTCCGTGATCTCAATGATCTCTTTAAGTTTTGTCTACTTTGTTAAATAAAACAGATAAAGTAAATCTTGAGAAGTGCACACAGTGTTGTAGATATAATATTACATACTGTCTATTAAACCAGAAGAGAATGTGGTTCCTACTGCTGACACATATTCCTGTAACTTCCGTTACTTTCAGACTTCCTTGCTGCTTTGTAACCCTGTTTTGTGACCTTTTTACTTTCTGATATGACAGCTTCCTTTCCTCTTTTGTTACTGCTACTTTTCTACCACCCCAAACTGCGTTCCCCTTTCCTCAGTCAGCATCCGAGATGCATTGTTGTGCATGGCATTCAAGTTGCCGTGTTTTAAACCATTCCTCCAGTCTTGTCAGCTCTTGTCTTTCCCCATTATTTATATGCATTCTTTCTATCAGTTGTTGCTTAATTTTTGTTATCTTAAAAAGCCAACATTTTGTTTTTCATTTGCTTTCTATAAAGTGAGTTATACTGACAACTGGCTGGATCCATTGTTTTATTCACACCACTGTTTGCCATGCTTTCCACTTAAGGGAAAGGAATGAAAACCTAACAGTACTTTATATTCCTGAGCTCTCAGTATCTCATGGTCTTGCTAGCTTTTCATAGATACTGCCAACCTTCTGGGTGGCATCTTCTCAGTTGCCTTTCTAAAGTCTAAATAAGGCACACTGGCTACAACTTTTTACCCAGTTTACATAATACCCAGAAAATGCAATGTTTTAACCTTATTGGCTGTGATGTCTTCTTTGTTGTGACAAATGCTGTTTGCTTAGAAAAACAGGATGATGTTTAAGAGGCACAAACAGTAAGATAAAGAGATGCCTCAGCTACAGTGTAAGGAGGTAGTTAAAGCCATTGTGCATAATAGTGTAAATGGCAGTGCGTTTCACTAAACCATTGTTTGTTTGTGTCTTTCGGCTTTTCCCGGTTAGGGGTCGCCACAGCAGAACTCCGGTCCGCTAATGATTGGTAGTTGATTTTTACATGCCAAGTTACCAGCCCTGATGCACAACCTTCAACGAAGGTATGCCCATTCATGCATATCTCCACTCAGAAGATGCTCTAGCTGATAATCGAACTGGACAGCGTCTTACTGTGAGGCAACAATGCTACTGCAGCACCGCCACCGCGGAATCACTTATAGCATAAAAATACCTTTGAAGTCTGTATTGTGAGTTAAAGAAGACAAGTGCTTTAGCGTTTGTTACAGAAACAGAAACTTCAGGAAATACAGAAGGTAGCAGAAGCACGGAAAGACAGATTCACTCTAATGACATCATGATACAGAAGTGGAGGAGGCATAGGGGAGGTACAAACAGATGATTGATAGATGAGATAAAATAAGTTGAAAGACAGGATATTTAAGAGCAAATAGTGGCAAAAGAGGGCCAGGAGCACTACACAACAAAAAATAAGCAGAACAACAGATAGGTGTTAGAGAAGCTTAACTATCAAATTAAAAAAAGAGAGTCACAAATATGGAGAAACAGAAGAAAGGCAAGGGAACTGAGCAATGAATGTGAACACTGAAGTATGGCAGTGGTCAGGAATACAGAAAACGAAAGTGGCCAGGACCATTTAGGGAAAAGAAACAACATGAATGGAAAAAAGGATAGGTACAACAAAGCACCAGAAGAAATGGAAGGAGAAGTGGTAGATAAAGGTGGGGCAGAAGCTTTAATTGGAAGGAGAAATGGTGGACAAAGGTGGGGCAGAAGCTTTAAAGATGGAGAAAAATAAATAGCATTGAGAGCTAAAGAGGGCAGAGTCAAGGGGGAAATGCTGAGGGATATGGAAACAGAAAGAGGTGATGCTAGAAAACTAATTTATAAAGGAGATGGGGTTATGAATAATGGAGGAGGGACAGAAGCAGTGACAGACAGAGGAGCAGCAGGTGACTGAATGAAAGTGAGAATATGATGGCAAAGGGTTGGAGTAGTGGTAGGGAGAATGAGGGACAGATGGAGCTCAGGAAAATGAAGAAGTACTATGAGATGGAGAAGGAGAAGGAACGCTGAGGGGTGGGCAAGGCAAGGATGAAGGAATGGAAGGAACAAAGGTGAACTCCTGGAGGAAGGAGGGGCAGGAATACTAAGAGGATAGTGAGGGATAGAGTGAGAGAGACAGAGAGAGAAAGGGAAGGAATCCCAAAGGGCAGAGAAAAGGCTGATAGATTTATACATGGAGCCAGGAACATGGTGGGCGTAAAACAGAATTGAGACTATTTACATCAGGGAAAAGTCTTAAAGTACACTGGATCTGCAAAATAGTCAAGCTGTGCAGCAAGATGGGATACAGCTGTGGGTAGAGAGTGACATGACTGCAATACAGCTGTGGGTAGAGAATGACATGACTGCAATACAGCTGTGGGTAGAGAGTGACATGACTGCAATACAGCTGTGGGTAGAGAGTGACATGACTGCAATACAGCTGTGGGTAGAGAATGACATGACTGCAATACAGCTGTGGGTAGAGAGTGACATGACTGCAATACAGCTGTGGGTAGAGAGTGACATGACTGCAATACAGCTGTGGGTAGAGAGTGACATGACTGCAATACAGCTGTGGGTAGAGAGTGACATGACTGCAATACAGCTGTGGGTAGAGAGTGACATGACTGCAATACAGCTGTGGGTAGAGAGTGACATGACTGCAATACAGCTGTGGGTAGAGAGTGACATGACTGCAATACAGCTGTGGGTAGAGAGTGACATGACTGCAATACAGCTGTGGGTAGAGAGTGACATGACTGCAATACAGCTGTGGGTAGAGAGTGACATGACTGCAATACAGCTGTGGGTAGAGAGTGACATGACTGCAATACAGCTGTGGGTAGAGAGTGACATGACTGCAATACAGCTGTGGGTAGAGAGTGACATGACTGGAATACAGCTGTGGGTAGAGAGTGACATGACTGCAGTACAGCTGTGGGTAGAGAGTGACATGACTGCAGTACAGCTGTGGGTAGAGAGTGACATGACTGCAGTACAGCTGTGGGTAGAGAGTGACATGACTGCAATACAGCTGTGGGTAGAGAGTGACATGACTGCAATACAGCTGTGGGTAGAGAGTGACATGACTGCAATACAGCTGTGGGTAGAGAGTGACATGACTGCAATACAGCTGTGGGTAGAGAGTGACATGACTGCAATACTTTGTGCCACTCTTCCTCCTGTTATACCTTACAGTAGGCATGGGGGAGGGAGTAGAGGAAATGGTATGGACTAAACCTGTTCCACGTCACAATGTAACCTTTGTCACTCTGCTAGTTCAGCTACATTAACTGATGTACTGCTCAGTATACTGCTTTTTCATTAAGTAATCAAAAAATTACACAATCCTGATGAGCTCAGATTTGTAGGGTTACATTACTTGAGAATTGAATGAACTGAGCAGTCTGTGATGGTTATTTTGCACAGAGCATGCAGTTGTTCATTTGCATTATGCCAACTATTTTGTGCTGCAGCACTGTATACAATGAAAAATGCCATTGTGCAACATTTTGTACTTATGAATCACAAACTGTGTGAGTCATTGTAATGCAGTGAATTGAGACTCTACACATTGCACAATTTACATAATCTCAGTCAGTGGGTTAAAAAAATCCGGATATATGATTCTGCCAAAGATATCATTAAAAGTGTTTATTTCATTATGGTGCAAGATGAACAGATCCATATTCTTCATAGAGTTTAAGCATTAAAAGTTTTAATGGCAGAATGAATCAACACTCTCATTGTCTACATCTGTGTAAACAGTGCTGTGATTATTTTACTTAGATGTGCAGTCGTGGTATAATACACTACTTTATTACAACTACATTCATAGGTTCATAGTCACTGACTAGGCTGTTGATGTGTTAAACATATTTAGAAGCCTAGCCCTGGACTCTCATGCAGTTCATTTTTAAGTGCTTGTAATTTAAGTATAAATAACCTAGAGCCTGTCAGGATATTTACATGTTGTTCATAACAATACATGACAAGGGTGATAAATCAGGGGAGAATTTGTGTTTTCCCATCCATTTGTCCAGATTACTCTTGGATAGAGTAAGGGAAGTACTTTGTTTTGTGCAGAGAGAAAGACAATTCCAAATAAGTGGTTTTCTCTGTGATACATATCTATGCCTCCAACATGTTTGAGAAGAGATTAAGATCTTTTAAGCAGGTGTCAAAGTGTATAGGGTTTGTTGAGGCTTTTTTGTGAGGCAAAGATCACCTGTCAGTAGCCTGTATGATACTGAGAGGAGTGACAAGCTTTTGATATGATCAGTATCATTTTTATGATTTAGGCCCTTGATTATGTTTTGGTGAGAAAGCATCGTGGTTGTTCAAATTTTAAGTGTTTAGACAGGTACATACCGAAAGGGGCGTTATACTCAATGATCGGCCTAATAAGTGGTTAACATGGAGGAATGATCACATTGCTGGACCTAGATTCCATACTCTTGCTAATAAGCTGTGCAATGAAAAAGAGCTTTCATACAACAGTGGACGCATGGTGATCAAAGGGCAGTTTGTTGTCCACATAGGTTTCCAGATCCCTAA
>NC_056743.1:790003351-790038351 GCF_019279795.1 Protopterus annectens
GATTTTTTTACCCTTTGGTCTGGATTTAATTTTGGGATATTTTGCAGGCACCCTCATGTTTAATGGCATCAGGCTTGATTTTTAAGTACAGCCAAACATTCTACTTATGTTATACTAACAAGGTAAAGAAAGACTGAAGCATTCATGCCTAGAGCTAGTGGGTTTTGGATTTTGTTGGCCTGAATGTACTCATAAAATCTTAAAAAGTAAAAAAGTCATGGGCATTCGGAAGCCATCTAACTGAAACAGTGTTATGTCCTTAAGAGGTCATTTGCATATATCCCAATGGGCTCCACTACATGAGGTTTAAAGTTTTACACAGTGAAGACTCTAGCTTGGCTTAAGTCTTTCTTACAGTTTTAATGAATGGTTTGTCTTTGTAACCTTTATACCCTTCGGTGTTGATGCTTTTTTACTGGTACCTTAGCAAGGGTAAATGTTCCATACTACCATTTATATATAAGGCTGCTTAATTTGTAAATCTTTTTCACAACTTATGATTTTGTATTTAATCTCTCCACTTTCTTACTTATCTTCTTTTTATCAGAAATAACAAAATATTCAGTCTGTATAAATACTTATCTTAGGTTTCCACTGAAACTAGACAGTTTACGTGACAGACATCTCGTCTCCATTTTTTTTCTTTCCATAGGTCTTCCACATTTTTTCACCAACATCCACAACATCAGAGATGACAGGTCTGAGGAAATTAAAAAGAATGGATATGTCACGATATCATGGTGGAATACTGCATAGGCCTTTTAAACCCTTTGTTACTCTGTTATGTAATACTGTAGACTGTCTATAAGATAAATGTACTTCCATCATTTTGTTTACCTAGGCTTACAATTCTGCCACATTTTAGAAAAGGCAAGGTGATTTCATAATCTTTAAGTAGCTATATCTATTCATCTGACTACTTTGCATGTCTGCATATCAGAGATTTTTATTTCCTTTCACAAGTTTTCTGAAAACTGTCTTCACCATATTGTGCCTGAAGAGCATCATGGTCTGAGCAATTCAATTGATAATGTAACAATGTACTTAAATCTACATTTTTAGTATAACAAACGTGACCTTTGTTGCATTCTGACCTTCCACACATACTGGTATGTAATACAACTGATGTATTTAAAGAGATGACCTTGTTCCCGTAGATTTGCTTTCATTAACTATTTCTTTAACTTCTTCTGACTCCTCCTGTTCCTTCAGATCACCAGGTCTACCTCTCCCCCAAGCAGCATAGTTAAAATCTTCATCTCAAAAGACAGGTACTGCTGTATGTAATGGTCTAGTAGTGTAATACAGTTCTAATCATTCCTGTATTTTGCAGAGATTTTCATTGCTTACTGAAATTCTTCATTAAAAATGTCATTTTTTATCCCCAGAGCTAATGTGATTTCATGAAATAATACAAGTTAGTCCTTGCTTTAAACATACATTTCTGATCAGTACTGGGGTCCCAAGCATTCTTAATGCTCATTAGTCTCCATATAGCTTTCAGCTATCATTCATCAAATTCACTTTATCCCAATGTTCCAAAACTATGTTCTTGTAAAAAAATACATTAAAGTTGGATTCAAATAACATATAATGTTTCTTTTCCACATGCCAAAAATGCTGCTAGCCTTAGTGGAAACTAATGACACAAGTACTACTAGCCTTAGTGGTAGCTAACAACAACCTCAAAGGATATTAGGATTTTCTCATGCCTTTTTATCTATATATATCTTTTACCATTTGGACCTTACTCTTCCATTCAAAACTCTCTTCATCCTTACTGGATGGAAACATTTCACAGTTTCTCCTTACTTCTATATCAGTTTTTCATGTCTTACTTCAAACCTATTACATGCTACAGTAGTCAAAAAATATCATTTTATTCTTTAGATACTTATGCATTATACCAGTTTAAAAAGCAAGAGAGATGGATGTGTTGCTATAATGGTTTGCTAGTCTTTTTCAAGGCTTGGAGTAACTCCACTCCCTTGCTACAAGACACTGAGGTCATTGTTATCTCTGTAATCTCAATGACAATAAATGAGTGAAGGCTGCTAGCATCAGACTCAAGCCAGTGTCCAATGAATGATTCCAACAACATCTTTTTCATAGTCTGAAACATTTAATACAATGAAGTTTTCATCTCTCATGGCAGTATAATAAAACAATCAACAAATGCTTAGCTTTTTCAAGAACAGATGAGTTCATATATAGGTGCATGAAACACCCTCATTATGGTCCTTAAGAAGACCACACACTTATCATAGCCTAATCTACACTACCAGCTGTGCTAAGTGACCCTCTTCCATCCTGCACTACATGGAAACAATATTTTATTTACTTTTGTTGACTTGTTAAGTCCCACTAGGCCAGCTGTGTATTTTCATTGGACTCCTGAGATAGTATAAGGACATTCTGAGGATATTTGGCCAGGTGACTGGAGAAATTCCCCTTCTGTTTTTGAGAGTGACAGAAGACTGCAACGATAACATCAAGATGGTAGAGGAGAGAGTGGATTTATGCTGGAGCCTAGCATGAACCTATGGTCTGCTGATAACATGCTGGTGAAGTTGGTGGTAGAAAGTGAACAAATGATGAGAACTGTGATGGTTCAAGGTGATGAAGAAGTACCATGCATTAACCACTGAAGGGGATCTGGTTGTTAATATGGACATTAAACATAGTGCTTCTGAGATTCCTGGGTGTTAGTTGTGATGTGTGGTGTCTGATATACTTATGTTTGTGTGGATGGTAGAAGAAACATTTATAACTGCAGCTCAGGGAGATGAGGGTGTAATAGGAGAACAACCTAAGTCATGATTTTGCAAATTGCCAGTCAGTTGTACAATAATAATAAATTTAACATTTAAAGCTACTGATTAGAATTTCATGAAAGAAAGACAAGGCTGTAAATAGGTATGACATCTGGGATGAAGTTATGGAATCTTTGAGAGTTTACATTCAAGATGGTATAGCCTTAATGCATTTAGTTTATGAGTTTTTTTCTGAAGTAACCTTTGAGAAGTATATGTTGGCAGTTATGGCTGCTTTTGATAAAACAAATGAAAAATTTCAATTGAATGACTGTGTACTAATCCCCAAGAATTTTAAAGAATAGAAATTACCCACACAGTTTCAAACTGAAGATAATTAGTTGGACATGCAGAACTATTTTAAAGAACAAATGTCATTCTGTATATAATATTAAGCCAGTGACCGAGGATACCTACTAGAATGAGACTTTAGAAGGTTCAGTTTTGCTTGATCTTATCGGTGGAAAATAGTACATTTGTCTAAGGTATTAATTGTTAAAGGAAGAATTGGAAATATGAAGTATTCAGGTTAACCCAAATAATTATTGTGGGGATAATATGTACTTGATAAGTGTGTATCAAAAAAGTCAATGTTCACAATGCAAGTAGAGGAGGCATTCACTTAAAAAATATAAAGTGGTATACATTAAGCATAACCTAGAGGGACCTTCATGACTGAATTGTCTAAATGTTTAAATGATGTTCATCAGATTATTTAAAAGGAACAGAATGTTATTTGTGATGGTTGTGAGGAGGTGTCAAGCGTAACTGCAATTAATTATTCTGATATACTGAACGATAAAATATAGTCAATGAAAGTGAACATTAGCATGTAAAACAGAAGAGTAATTTGCAGACATGTCAAAATCAAATGTGGTGACAACTGTAACACAAACTGCTTGAATGTGATGATGGTGGGGATAGGATTTGTGACACTATTTTAGAAGAGGAAAATAAAACACATACTGGGACTAGATTGAGAAGATGGGAAGAGAAAACTTAAATGGGGAAAGTACTAAACAGTCTAGAGACAATAAAAAATAAATGGTTGATGAAATGTTCTTATGTTGATTGCTAATGGTATTCAGGGAAATTTAATTAGATGTGTATTACTGAATCGGTGTCAAAGAACAAAGTTAGTATTATTTGGCCTCTAGACATGATATATTTAAATGTACAGAAAAAAAATCAACCACTCTGGTGTTGTACAACAGTGAAATGAACATTTTGTCATGAGGAATGTTCTGGGTATCTGTGTTACTGCGGAATAATGGTTAAGATTCTACATGTTCTAGTATGTTAGGTGTAGGGAAAATGGAAGCGTTAGTACTTTGGGCAATACTTTATACTACTGCTGAGTTAATTTGTTTGATTACTAAAAGCTTTATGCATTAATTTATATCTGCATGATTGACTTAGGACATTTTAGTTGCAATTGATGAAAAATAAATAAGAAGCTTTCATGAGATAGTAACATCATAAGGTACATGAAATATGGGCACTAGTTATTATTTAAGAGAATATTTGAAAATAGAAATGTATTATTTTATGCTTTCAGAAAAGTTAAGAGAAATGCAGGGAAAGAGTAGTAGCAGTAATAGAAGTAGTAGGTTTTTCTGAACTTAAGGCCATTTGGGTGATTTTTGATGAAAATGTTGATATAATAAAGAGAGAGAGAAAATTGTATTAAACACTTCAAAAGCCAGATTTGTATGAATCCAGAAATAATATCAGCTACAGCATGTTTATAGATCCTTCATGATCGGTATGGTAGGTTGCATTAAAGGCAAACATATGAAAGATGGAGTATAGGGAAGGAAGAACATGTTATTATAAAATAAGATTATTATATGTTGGTTTGCAGTTTTGACTGTTTACTTGGACAGAATAAATCTGACTGTCTTTAGAAAGAAACAGAAACTTTATGAGCTGAATAAAGATCAGAGTAACAGTTTATTCAAAAGTCAACATTATTATTTAAGTGGTAGAAAAAGAGAACATGATGCTATATTTAGGTAAATAAGTTCAGTATGCTGAGGATAGGAAGGAAACTATGGGGAATAGTAGGGGTGAATTACGTTTTATGCTGGAACAGATGCTTGCAGATGTAGATGATTATGTAGGGAGGACAACTTGTCTACTGAGAAAATCACAATGATGACTGGAAAGTTCAGTATTTAAGAGAAAATGAACTGGAAAAAAGTATTAAAATGTTAAATGCTAATAGTTCTCCAGTGGGTGCAATACTGGGAATTTTTATAGGGTTATGGGAGTGAAAGAAAAGATTTTAAGGCTATTCTTGATGAATGGTTATATAGCACAATAACTGGGAATGTTTTACAAGAATACTTGCATTTATATAGAAGAAGGAGAATGCACTGAATTCACCGAACAGGAGGGCACTCGCTTTGTCTAACTGTGACTATAAGTGACTGATAAAAAAAGGACAGTTTAGGTGTATTACGGAAATGCAAAAGCCTTTGGTATTCAGAAGAACCAAGCCAAAGAAAAGTTCATTTTGGCCTGGGAATCAGTTGATTAGAATAATCAAAGGGAAATTAGGAAAAGTGTTATTTTGTGACATGGAAAAAAATGATAACAAATGCCAGAATTTCGAGGGCTTATGGCATTGGTCACAAAGTTACTAGTTTGTAATGTTCATTATAGTAAAAGACATGGGTTAGGACATTGTTTAACATGAGACTTGGGAATATGATAAAAACAGAAAATAGTCACTAAATATTGCCCTGTGAGTGGGACATTGTTTACATTAATTATAAATTATTGAAAAAGTAACAGGACAGACAGGTGTTAGACAACAGTGGAAGACTTTTGTGTTAATGCCTGTTGCAGATTATTGGATACTAATAGCAAAAAATAGAAACTGGAAAAAGGAAATTATTTTGAAGGTAGAATAATAGTTTGGTTATGAGGGTACAAAACTGAGTAAATCTAAATGCAAATAATTAGGTGATGATGTTCAGCTATACGGGGTATATTTTGTCATACAGAAATACAAAAGCGAAAGGAATTTTTTAAAAAAGAAAGAAGTAGAGCAGCACAAAACAAGGTGTTGCTGACTGAAATTGATGATATTGTAAGCTTGATGGGAACATATAAGATGACTTTTAAGAAAAAGTATACTCGATCAGTTCCATTGCTTTCATAAAATTAGCATATTTAAGGGGTGCTTGTATATTTGCATCATGCAAAATGCTGGAGTTGTTTATTATTTTTTATGTATAATCTGGGGATCTTGCTTAAATCCAAATAAAAGAGGTGTTCTATGTAATATGAAAGAGAAAGGTGGGTTTGGTTTGCTTAATCTACTGGTTAACCTTGTGTCAGTATATTTGTATTTGCTAAGAGCTATGAGATATAATAACAAATTGTTTGCAATTTCATGTATGTAAAATATAGAATGTATTTGGCCATCCTGTTTAACTTTGCTCCTTACCCCCCCAGTAGTGCGATCTCGGAGCTGGTATATTTAGTTAGGGGGTATGGGGAGGCACAGCATGCTTTCCTATGGTTTGTTCTTTTTTCAGGGTGGCCAAGCATTTACTTAACTGGAGTGGTAAGTCAGTGTATTTGGCCATCCTGTTTAACTTTGCTCCTTACCCCCCCAGTAGTGCGATCTCGGAGCTGGTATATTTAGTTAGGGGGATATGGGGAGGCACAGCATGCTATGGGGTGTTCTTTTTTTCAGGGTGGCCTGGCCAAGCATTTACTTGGTAAGTCCAGTGTGTGTATTATCCTGTTTAACTTTTGCCTTACCCCCAGTCCCCCCGATCTGGGCTGGTAGCTTATATATTTAGTTAGGGGTGGGGGGGCTAACAGTTTGTTCTTTTTTCAGGATGGCCAAGCGTTTATTTAACTGGAGTGGTAAGTCAGTGTTCTGGGACATTGGTGTTCTGGTGCTGTCTGCCTTTTTGTGATATGGATTTCGGGTAAGTGAAATTTCGGTCTACCGAATATATATATATATATATATATATATATATATATGTTGTGAAAATGTTTGGTTATTTGTAAATAAAATATCTCTTCTCTTTTTCAATAAATGCCATGGGCTCTTTAACATCCACCATAGGTGCCACCAACTCAGACAGCTGGGACCTTGGTTTAACATCTCATCCAATTGGTTCAGAGTATTAAAAAAAATCAGAGAACAGAACATACTAGATATTGTTTATGTTCTTAAAGAAATTACTGTTACTCCGCTTCTTTATTTCATTTTTCAAAGTTGTAGTTTGACCTCTTTTCCATTTCATATTTTTTTTGTCTCTCACCTTAATCAAGTATCTTGTTCTTATGGAAATATATACCCCTGACACATACCTCTCAACGCTACAGATTTTCGAAGAATGTCCAGATTTTTCCCTCATATGTTTGGTTCTTTTTTCATAAAATTGTGGTTTTCTGGCAAATTAGTGACAAATCATTAAAGACTGAAGTTAGAAAATAATGACAGACATTTGAGTTTCAGACTTTATACCCTTCAGACAATTCATGCTAATGTAAAACCTGTTATTCTGTCAACTTTCTAAGTTTGTAAAAACAATATTTAAAAATTGTCCCTGTTTTTGGGCCTTTGTCCCACTTTTATATGGATTTGTCCAGATTTTTTGCTCTAAGAGGTTGAGAGGTATTATATGCCTATATCCTGATATTAAACATTTTTTTTTACTTTTTGCTCTCAAAACTTTTCACATTCCTTCTGCAGTTTTTCCACTGAGTGCATTACTCAAACTAATTTCACATAGTGACTATAATCTGTAATTAATTTTGTGTGCATTGGTACAGATGTCAGTTTGGCAACATTATCTAGCAACAAATTAACCTGTATAACCCCATGATCACTGCACATCAGTGGTGGTAAAAAAACACATTTAGCATTGTGTGAGTCAGGATCAAGGAAAAATTGAAGAAAATGTATATAAAGATATTGAGTATACCAGGAAACCACTTTATAGATAAGATACATAAGATGTGGAAAGAGTAAAAACATTCAAATTGATAAACTGTGTGTAGATTCAAAATGTATTTTCAGACACAGCAGATTATAGATATATTTACAAAATCTTATACAAAACAGTTTGGCTCCACAAAGGGGGGTGATAAGTTATCCTCGGGACATCCAGGCAGGAGTGGCCTTAGGTCAACTGGTGCCCTAGGCAAAAGGGCTCCATGGTGCCCCCTACAACACCACCCGGTACCCCCATCCTCGTCTCCCTACAACAGGTAAATACTGGAAAAGCACCCCTGTTACAGTGGCACCCTAGGCGGCCACCTAGTTGGCCTATGCCTAAGGCCGGATATGCATCCAGGTAGCCTCAGACACTGAAATAAAATTAGATTACATTGGAAAAGAACTACACAAACTGGATTCAAACAAAACCGAGGGAGGAGATGGAATTAATAATAATGACCTGACAACACTTCACCAAGAATATATATTACCATAATTACTCAGAAAAATAGAAGTGATTAAAGCAATGCACAGTATTAGAACAGATCAGGATCTATCATGTACTATCACAAATAATAAACTAAAAATCTCAGCACAGGCAGAAAAACTTAGAAGATAGATAGACAAATATAAAGGAAAAGTACAAAATAAGCAATTTATTGATAACCCAAAAAAGTTTTATAGAGAACTGGGAAATAAGGTAAAAGGAATTGAAAGACCACCAAAAAAAAAGAAGAAATAGATAAATTTTGGACAAGTATCTATGAAGATCCTGTGAAACATGACAAAGATGCTAAATGGATAGAAGACGTAAGGAAAGAATAAGAAGTTCAAATGTACAGGATATGAAATGGGATGAAGTAATGGCCAGAGAGATTGAAACAAAGTTAAGAAAAGCCTCTAAGTGGAAAACCACAGGCCCAGATGCAGTACCTAACTTCTGGTTAAAAGTATTAACATCTTTGCACAAAGATTTAGCCATGAGTAAGAATTATTTATATGCGCACCCCAAACAGAAACCTACCTGGCTAACAACAGGAAAAACAATGCTACTACTTAAGAGTGAAACTGTAAGCCACCCTAAAAATGATAGAACAATAGCTTTGCTTCCGAGTCCCGATGATGATTAAACTATACATTGGAACTGATGCCGACAGAGTTTATAGTCATTTTGAAGAAAACTCAATTATGGCAATAGAACAAAAGGGCAATAATAGAAAGTCATAAGGAACAAAGGATCATTTGTTGTTAAATAAAGTCATAGTGGAGAACTGTAAAAAGGTAAAGAATTTAAGTATGGCATGGATTGACTACAAAAAAAAATTTGACAGTATCCAACATTCATGGATGAAATAGTGCTTAAAAATGTATAAGATACACCCTACACTGATCGACTACATTGCAGTGACCATGAAACAGTGGCAGACCACTTTGCAATTAAGCTATGATAAAGGACAACATATTATTCCAGGGATAAAAATCCGAAAGGGGATATTCCAGGGTGATTCCACCTTGCCCTTCATACTAATTCTGTCTACTTAATAGCTTAGGTCATGGCTATAATCTGGTTCCTAGAAAACAACAAAGTGCAAAGACTCATCTTCTCTTTGTTGACAATTTGAAACTATATAGCTCATCAGATGAGGAACTGAAAGCACAATTGCAAGCTGTCAAAACTTTTTCAGATGATATAAGAATGTCATTTGGCCTTGATAAATGTGCAAAAGCAACCATTAAAGCCAGAAAACTGCAGCACCAAGAAAACATCAGTTTGGGACAAGAATGTGATATAAAAGAACTTGAGCAAGAGGGAGTGTATAAATATTTGGGAATTGATGAAGGATCAACAATAAAACATGAACAAATGTGAATAAAACTTATTAAGGAGTACTTTAAAAGACTTGACTAAATCCTGAAAGCAGCGTTGACATCTTGAAACAAAATCCAAGCTATAAACCAATTTGTTCTTCCTGTCCTAACTTACAGTTTTGGAGTGACTTGACTGGCCCCAAAATGTGCTGGATAGAGTAAATAGAAAAACAAGAAGGATGTTTCATGCCCACCAAATGATTTATAAAAAAATCATTGCATACCAAGATTATATATTCCCCTATCTGAAGGAGGGATGGGCCTCCTTGAAACTGATTACATGTATAGATCTGCAATCTTGGGACTCCACACATATCTGCTGACCTCACAAGACCCAAATGTAGTGAAAGTTTTGAAACATGAGAATAAATCTAAGATGACTTCCCTGCTTAGACTAGCAGAAGCATGTCGGCGTCAAACAGGAATGGAAATCAAACCAGAAGTAGATTAAAAATCCAAGCAGCAACTGAACATGCCAAAAGCAAAAGAAAGAATATAAGGTGAAGGAGCAGATGAGAAAGCAAGAAATGTGGAAAAAGCATAAATATAGTTGCAAGTATAGAAAACTTCTGGATGAACCTCATGTTGATCAAGAACAAATGCAGGAATGGTTAAGGAGAGATGAATTTAAACCAAGAGATGAAAGGTTAATATTGGCAGCCCAAGATAGTGGGTTAGGTACATGTTGGTTTACAAAGTCCATTGAACATTTGGAAGAAACAGACAAATGTATGTTTTGTAAATCATAATTGGAAATGGTTGCACACCTCATTGCTGGTTGCAACATACCAATGGCAGAAGGATTGTATACTGAAAGGCATAATAATGTGGCGAGACTGTTGCACTGGGGATTGTGCAAACATTATGGTATTGAAGTGTCTGAAAAACACTGGAAATATGAGCCACAAAGCATCATAGAAAATGATGAAGTCTACATCAAATGGGATCATCCATTACCAACAGTTCAAAAGATAGATGCTAGAAAGCCAGATATAGTAGTCCAGGAAAAGAAAACAAAAGTAGCACTGATCATTGAAATCGCCAATCCCACTGACTACAGTGTCCTGCATACAGAGAGACACAGTCATAAAATATCAGGATTTGCAGGCAGAAACAAGAGCAATGTGGAAGAAAGATACCCAGATAGTTCTAATAATAGTGGGAGCAACAGGTCTTATAAAAAAGAGTCTACAATCATATTTAGATATGTTACCATTACATGTAACTCCAAACGAATTGCAAAAGGAGTCATTACTGGGCACATAGTGGGTGCTGCAAAGAGGACTACTGGCAGATATCAAAGAGTGAAACAATACTAATTTCATGAACATTAATTGTACTTTGACTTAGGAATTTGGTCCATTCCCGTTATGGTATTAGAAACCCAAAAGATTTGGAGAAATTAAAAAAGAGATATACCATTATATCTATTATTTACTAGGTCATATAAATATGGGGAGATTCTTCAAGACTGGAGACATGCACTTATTAAACTTGTTGTTAAAAGAAAGGGGAGTAGAACAAACACAGAGTCATATAGACCCTTAAGTCTACTTTCACGTTGTGGAAAAATAATGGAGAATATAAGACTGGATAGGTTATTGTCAGAATTGGAAAGGCTTGGACTTGAAACCATATATTAGCATGCATATGTTGAAAATAGATCTTTTACCACATGTAACATGATCTATAACAATACAATAGCTGTGAATGAAAAATTGTGCTGTGATGTAATTTATATAGATTTTACTTCAGCATTTGGCAGGGTCATACATAAAACACTGATTGATAAATTAGTATAACTAGGTATTGATGTACTCTTGATAAGATGGGTAGCTGCATGGCTTACAAATAGGACAAGGGAGGTATCATACAGCAAATGGGCAGGTGAAATTCTTGGTTACAGTCAGGGTGTCCCACAGGGCTCTGTCCAGGGCCAGTACTTGTTTAAATTGTATCTTTCAGACCTATCTTTCATCTGAGGTGTTCTACAGTCTATATGCAGATGACTTTAAATTGGGTAACTGATTGAATGTATTACAGATAGGGCATGTCTGCAAAAGAGCTTGACTAAATGTACCATTTGGGCACAGGAGAATAATATGCTGATAACTACATCAAAAACTAAGCATATGAGATTTGGGAGACTTAAACTAAAAGGTGAATTCTTAATACAGCACACAGTGACTGATTAATTTAAGGAACCGTGTATATGGGTAGATCCAGCTTTGAGTTTTTCTAATCATTTCAACCAGTGGGTTAATGATAGTTATAGAACTATAGATTGTATAACAAGATTTACAAAGTCTAGGAAATCAGAAATGATGAAGTCATTGTTGGTTAATAATATTAAACCCAAACTTGAGTATGGAATAGCAATATGGAAACCATAGAAAAAAACAACATGAGTAAACTGGAAAGAGTGCAGCAGAAATATAGCAAGGGCATCCATGGATGTAAAAATTTAAGATATTATGAAAGACTAAAATATCTGAACTTGTATAGTCTTGTATAGATATTTAAGTGGAGATCTTATTCAGATAGATAGGGCATTTAAAGACAACTACCTCTGGGAATGTTTGGGGTTATCAAAAACTAGTAGAGAATCATCAGACAACCTATATAGAAGATTCTATAGGAATAAGAAGTGTACTAATTGGTTCTATGAGAGAGAGAGCAGCTGATGCATTGAACATATTACCAAATTACAATTAAAGCAACCACTAGTTTAGATGTGTTTAATAACAGCCTGGACACTTCTAATGGGAATAACTGTTTTGGTATATGGCAAGCTAGAAGGGCACTAATGCCTGTTCTTGAAATATTTGTATGTGCGTATGTGTTTATGTATGCATATATCCAAAGAATACACTACAGTGTTAATATTGGTACTTGAATCAAAACATTTCATGGTGGCATAGAAACCACATCCTTCTGGTTTTTCTGGTATCAAAGTCTTAAATGCCTGACTGTCACTATGGTAAACCAGGAAATAAAGTCAGCTAACTGGAATGTATACGGCATCCATTCCATAGTCTTGATGTAACTGCTTTGACTCCCCTTGGATTTTTAAATAAATGTTTTCCTTACAAGATATTAGAACCAAATATAAAGCCTCCCAATGGATCGCACATGCCATAAAACATTAGATGACAGAAGGAGGATGAAGCCTGGAGGAAATCTAAAGCTTGAGGAGTTCACCTACTTTGTACCTTTAAAGGTCCACAGAAATGAATGACAGAACTGTTATTAAACAGTTTAAGCAGGAATGTTATACTACTTTGCAACACAATAATCTGGGGCCTGCAACCAAATTCTCTAAAGGATGAAGCAGTCTCTGAGGAAGTACTACAACAGTAACAGCATTCCCTTCTATGCACCAGCAGGAACTGTCTTTCTCAGTACCAGTGGATCAGTCTAGGGTGCATTTTGATTGTGCATCCCCAAAGGGAGTTCACAAACTGGATAATACAGCTAACAACCTGTCTTCTACTTGCTCTGTAGGTACAAGTAATGGATTACGTGACCAATTTCAGCCAAATGGGGATGGTATTTCAAGAATGAACAGCATTTCAACTGATTCTATTTCACAACAGCAAACAATGGAATTAAAAACTTAGTTGGAAACAGAGCCTTCATTTGTAGTTTATAGTACAACAGGTGAGTCTTTTAATTCACTTCTTAAGACATTTGAACACAAAATTCTTAAATTCAAAATTTTACAACTAGATAACTGCTATTTGAAGAAATGTATTACTCTGAAATGAGTGCCTAAGGGTTTAAGAATGTAGAAATACACTAATGTTAGCATTGAGGGGGGCCAGACATTCTCCCTAAACTATTAGCTTTGCTTGAGACTCATGAGACTGACTATAAAAGAGAATGAGAAAAATATTTGAATCTTTCTTCAATGAGATGCATACTTTTCACAATTGTCATTGTGAAGACATTTGGTGTTAAAAGAGGAGAATATAACCAATAATGTATACTGTTGACAAGTAGCTTACTAATACTAAAGATAAAAGAAAACTATTAGAATTAGCACATAAGTATGAATAGGGCGCCATGCTGCTTATCCACTATCCTATTCTAATTTTTCATTTTAATGGACAGAAAAAAATATTTGCTTCAGAAGGAAATGTGGAAGAAATGACTCATGATGATAGTGCATCACCCTCCCACCCATCTTCTTTTTCCCAGGATTCGAAACAGTTTCCACCCTTATGGCGATTGGAATGCCTGACCAGCAGGGACAGTGTCTCTAGTGAGCTCATCAGTCACTTTGCACTACCTGGAAGCAGAACAACCCTCAGCAGGGTCAGGGGAGGGGAGAAGAACAGGAAGGAAGTTTTGAACTTTAATTTTGAGTCCACTCAGAATATTTCTCTTGACATTTGTAGTATGATGTTTTCAAAAGATGGTTATAATACTTTTAATTACAATTGACTTCACCTGAGTAAACAGAATATTAAGATCTTTAGGAGAGGTTTTACCTTTGTACTAATTGATGGTTTGGATATGGCTTGACCTTATTCTTGATCTTAAGTCAAAATGAACCTCAGAGTTTAATTTAATTGTCAGACTTATGCATCAAAGCACATACATTTTAAAAGTAAAATTACATTCATTCCCCCATCTGCATCCTGCAGTTGCTCTGTTTGAAAAGATGTATGTGAGAGTTATCCTTTTTGAAATTACATAAATCATAACACTGCTAGAATCTTACTAAGGATGAAAAAGTACTACTCACTGATTTAGTTAGTGACAGAAGCATTAGAATTACAAAACCAAAGAAGGGAGGGAGAGCTGGTCATAACGATTAGTAGCGAGTACACCAGCAGTATGTTTGGTATGTTAAACAATTATGGGACATATTGTAGAATATTGAAAAATTAGATGAATATTGATGACCATACGATTGATCTTATTTTACTGGGCGAGTTCGAACAACTAGCCATACCCCCTGAACTTTACAGATTTTTGAAGGTTTGTCCTCTTATACAAGCAGTAATTATTCGAGTTCCCAAGGTCAACAAGAATCTCTTAAATGCCCTACTTTACCCCATTATTGCTGCAGCCAGTTTTTAAAACCCACCCACTCAGTGTATACATAGACAAATTAGCTAAGGAATTTTATATCCCTCGATGTTGACAGATTTGTGGGATTTTCTTAAGAGTATTAGTAAAGACTTGCTCACTACAGATGTAACATTTGTTACATTCGATGCTGAGGACCTTTTCTCAGTTATTCCACATTTGATTGGTTATGAATGGTCCATAGAAGCTTTGCACATATGTGACTTTTTAACAAAAAAAATGACGTCAATGTTTTAGTTACATTCATGGAAACAATTTTAATGAGCAATTTGATTTACTTTGAAATAGTTTTGAACATAAAACTTTAGATCAAACAAAAAAAAAAAAACATATTAAACTTTCTTATTGTTGCCTAAATTACAGCAGTTAGAATAATATTAAACATTTCCAGTTGTATTGCAGCCATGCAGCCCTCTTACAGAATAATATTAAGTGGGACTATTTACAAACCAGCTGAGGCTACAACATCATCTATCATTAAACAAGTGCTTTCCTTATACTCTTAGACCAGATTCACAATGACATAATTACTTGAATCACTGTTCACTTTTGTGTAGCCTTATAACTAAGGACACTTCCTTGTATTTAAGTGTTACTCACTTTGTCTTTGTCCTTTATCTCACTGATTAGCCTGTCTTGGCTTGCCTGATGTTAGTTTGCACATCAATTAGTACGTACCATTTCATTTGGTGGATCATATTATTGTCCCTCCCATGTTGGTCCCCATCTGCTAGCATGTTTACATTTTTAATAATGCTTATTTAAAAATATATAAATTAGGTATACTTTTATCACCTTTACATATAAGTTTATCAGTTACAATGGACCTAAGAACTGACCTTATCAACTAAAGTGACACCTGCTGATATATAAAATGCAACTATAGTGATAGAATATTTGTTTAGAACGATACATTCAGCATTATTTAAAAAAAATGATCAGTTTCAGATGAATGTGTCATTCGACAGATGAAAATATAATTTAAATTACATTATGTGAACTTCTTGAATGCTAGCACTTTATAACTAAATACAAAAGTAACAGATTATTTAATAAGAGAAAGTGTTCTTTTACTGCATAAATAATTCTGAAGGTTAGCTATTTTAGAAAAGCTAATTACCCTGAAACATAATTTGACATATAGCTAAACCATGTAGATTTGCAGTAGTGTCCTAGCTATTTCTCGGAATGAAATGTGATTTGATAACCAAGATATAATGATATGTCACACACTTCTGTCCGCTGTTTTTGTTTAAATCAGAAATGTTTAGTTTCCACAGCTTAGTTACTCACATCTTCAGTTACATTTTGTCCATTGCTGTGTTTATGCATTTTTCTGCAGATAGCTGTCAGCAGCTGGACAGTGGAATGGTCAACAAGAGCCAACGTGGAATCAGTGGTGAGGATTCTGAGGAGTCTCATATCCGACTGCAGCTGAAGAGAAAACTGCAAAGAAATCGAACATCTTTTACACAAGATCAGATAGAAGCTTTGGAAAAAGGTATGACTACAAAAAGAGCAGGACAGAAAAAGTATGTTCAGTTTTCTTTGCTTTTACATAAGCTAAAAAGAAAGGGCACTTTAGAGGGTTGCCAAATACTCTTTCTGAATGAAGGAAGATGGAAAGAGCTAAAATTAAACAGTAAAAAAGGGTGAGACAGGGAAGAAAAGGACAGAAAAAAGAAGGAAAGACAAACAATAAACTAAAGACAATAAAAAAAAACTAAGAATAATGAAATAGGTGATAGAAAAAGACATGGACAGAAAGATAATACAGAAGTGTAGAATTGGAAGAAGGCAGTATTTCATGTGCAGTGAAATCTATGCACAGCAGTTACTGCAATCTGCATTCCTATGCACTAAAGTGCAGCACTTGAAGGCTTAGTTGTTTAATGTGAACTTCTATAACAACTGGAAAAAACAACCCTCCTAACATTTTTGATGAAATGTGGTCTTTGAGCTTTGCATCACAACTGATATAATTTTTTATCTGAAAGTGAATGAGGGGGTGCAACTTGTAACAATTTCAAAGTGCAGTGTAAGGTAGTGTAATGGTAATATGGGTATAGGTAAGGGTGACCATTTGAAAGGATGTCTTACAACAATAATGCAGGGCATCTATTTAGTCGATAGATGGGTGGGCTTAAACTAAGGGCAGTGATTTGATAATACAAAGAAAGATGGGATGATTAAAGAAGAAATTGTGGAGGGCTAATAAATCAGGTTTACAAGGCTGGTGGAGGAATGAAGTCACACAGTAGATTATAAAGAAGAGAGTACAAATGAAGGCAATCTTGGATTACAATATATGTACAAAGGTGGTACAATCCTATCAATATATCTCCTTTATAATAACAAAATAAGATGGAAATAATCAAACTGTATATAGTGGCATGGAACAGGGTGCAGTATAATCTGCAACTGACTGCTAGTCATGTACTTGTTTCATCAATGTCAAGTCTGTTGATCATTTGGAATATATCCTGCATGGAAGGACTGACACTTGTCTGCAGACACAACCATTTGTTCACTTCTTTGGTCAGTTAACAGCTGAGATACAAGGCAGAGCAGAGTTATTAATCATAAAGCCTAAACTGATAGATGACTGCGGAGATGATGTGTCATTCACTAGCGTGGAAGGACAGTTTATCGGAAAAGAGGGTATCCTCCTTTTAAGGATCACTAGCCACAGAGGTGGGGGGAATTCTATCAGGCATCCAATGTAAGTTCTCCTCTGAATAGCCCCTTTAAAGCAATTATCACTCAGCCTTGAATGGGATTATTTTAGATATGGTTTTGTAGGGGAACAACCCTGCATAAAAATAGGGTATATTTCTCCTAGCTCTTATGATTGTTATAGGTTCATAGGTAAGTACTAGTCTAGCTGCCATTGTTGGTCATTTTAAGCATAGCTAATTTCCCTTTTTGTGCTCAAAATAGCCTGTCACATTTGGTTATAGATTGGCTTTACTCATCTTATGAAAATGCTTATCTTAATAGATGCATGGAGTTACAGATTGTACCTAAGGGCCTGATTTTCTTTAAGATGTCCTTGGGGTTAGACATTGATGATGGTGTGGTCAATGAATGTTCTTTGTTTTTTTTATAAATGTGGCTTTGATTTTATGAAATTGTTGATTAAGCACAATGATATGAAAATTAGTTTGTTGTTTAATGCAGCGGAGAAAATTGATGGGGACATTAGGGGTGATTTATTGTTTGCACAATGGGAATTGTTTTATACTAAACAGTTTGATATATTAAGTAAAAAATGTATTAAATTAAATGCAAAGAAAAGTAGGAAGATAGGTTCCTAAGGTGTACGCATGGAATAAATACAAGTATAATGGTAAAAATTGAAATTATGATGGATATAATAGAGTGCAGAAGCCCTCAGAGATTAAGAACAAAAGGCAGTCGAGACAAATAAACTACTCATCAAATTTTTCCAAACGGAATTAGAGAGGGTACAATTATTTTGGCAGGTACCCAATGGACCCAGGTCAGGAAAATCTGTATCAGGATTACTAGTATTATCAGGGGGAGAACCAAGTAGCAAACATGAAATAAACCTGAAGTGATGGTTAATGACAAGTATGCGTATTCATAGGAGGGGTTTCATATATATAACTATACTAACCATAGTATTAGTAAGTAACAATTTTACTGTTTAGTAAGGGGAACAAAGTTTATCTCCACCAAGACATTTAATTTAATTGACACCTTGATTGAGACTAAATTATACTTCAGAAAATTAAATTTGGCATTATATTTTAATAAAGGGGATTTTCCTTTAGGGTTTGATGCAGTTAACCAGCTTAGAAGGAGTATTTTTAATCCACCTTTACACCCTATTTTATCTGTGGTTGAGGAAGCTGTTATTGAAGATCTTTATCAGTTACAGGTCCAGCTTTATAATAGTAAGTGACCTTGGTTCAGTTTGAATAAGGCAGAATATGGCCTTCCGCAAAAGTTCAGCAATGATGAGGCTATTAGGATAATGAAACCAGATAAAGGGGGAGGAATGGTCCTGTATTACACTTTGGACTTCTGTCATATTATGTTGGGTATTTTAGCTGATACGGATACTTACTCCCCAGTTTCCCTCAATGAAATTAATATTGTTTATCAGTGAGTTGACTCATATATTGAGGAGTATCTTATTGATGGGAGAATAGATAGGTTTACTTATGGATTCCTAAGGGTGGAAAACCTGTTATGGCCACCATTTTTGGTATTCCTAAAATACATAATTGAGTAGAGAACGCACCCTTTCACCTTATTGTTTCAGGGGGTCTATCTAAAATGTACTCTTTTGGGGTTATTATAGATAGATGGCTTAAACCCATCTATTCGAGAGTGGATCACTTGCTTATTGGTTCTTGTGATTTTTTGAGCCGTTTAAAAAATGATATTTGGAATAATGATTTTTTTGACAGTGGATATAGTTGATTTGTATACATTTATCCCCAAGGATCTGGGTTTAGATATGTTTTATAACAGTATTACTGGAGTCTCTGGTTTTGATAATGATACAGTCAGCCTTATTATTGAATTTAGGAGTCTGATTTTAGATAACAACTTTATAATTTTCGAAGGGGAATATTATAAGCAAGTTAAGAGGGTGTCTATGGGTCTGTCTTGTGCCCCAATTTTTGCAAACCTGGTGCTATTGGATTGGGAAGATTCATATGTCTTCAACTGCCCTTTTAAGGAAAGTATTCACTTTTATCTTAGGATTTTGGACAATATATTTATTTTGTGGGGGGGGGGCACAAAGCATGATATTGAATGTTTTATGGATTATTTATATCAGACCACCCCTTTTTTCAAGTTTATATATGACCATAGTTTTGAGGGTATGTTTTTTAGATACCTTCATTAAACATACTGAGAGTGGTTTCAGGTCATATATATATATATATATATATATATATATATATATATATATATATATATATATATAGGAAACCCACCTTTAATAATCCTTACTTAGAGTTTTCCAGTTATCATCCTTTTAAACAGAAAAAAGTATAGTCAAAGGACAGATGATTAGAGCTGCTAGAATGACGTCTACATATGAGGATGTGTGTAATGAGATGAATCTTATAGGTAATATGTTTTTGGAAAGGGGTTACCCCATTTCTCGTATACAGGAAATGAAATAATTGGTTATCTCACAATGTGGTTATAGATATAAACCTCTATTGGATAGCACCTTATTACCCAGAAGGAATTGATGGATAAGGGAAATTTTGAGAGGACCATTATTTTATAGTACAGTACACATCTTGGTATGGTGAAGGAAACTTTCAATAAAAATTGAAACATTCTAAGGTGGAACCCAGAATTTATGAGACTCTGTGCTCAGGTCCCACTTTTGTTTATAGAAAAGGGCTTAATTTTAAGGCAAGGTTTGAGGGACCTACCAATATTACATCAGCCAATGTGGGTAAGGGTAAGAAGACTAGTAAGTGTGGGTCCTGTACACAATGTTCCTATATATTAGATGTGGAGACTATGGTTTTGGAAAATATAATTAAAAGTAGGATTTTTTTTAGGGTGGTAATTGTTTGACCAAAAGGGTGGGCTATTTGGGTAAGTGCCTTGATTGTCCCACATTTTACGTAAAACAGATAGGGCTTTAAGATGTTGTATTTATAAACATCTATATGATATAAATAAAAGTGTGAAAATAAAGCATTGTATAAATATTTAACATCCAGCCCTGCATGCACTGGGTTCCATTTTGGTATTTTAGATCAAGTCAACATTAACCTGAGAGGAGGTGATGTGAAAATGTTATTGGAAGAAAAGGAAACAATCTGGCAATGCATCCAAGGGACCAGGGATTAATGATCAGATCTTTATTTTACCTATTTTGAAACACAGGTCCCAGTTAGTCAATTAAGGGCACTGTTTTGTTTTTTTAAATATGTGGATAGATGGCAGATATGTATTTGCAATTACTGGTATTTGTAATTTTTTTTTTAGAATTTAATAGTTTTAGAAAAAAGTTTATAGTAAGTGCAAGTGAAATTTTATTGTTACATAAGCGAGTTCATTTTACAGCCCACTGTGCTTTAACATAATTGAATTATTCATTTATTGTTGTAATTATTTAATTGATTGATATGGTATACTATAAAAAAAATGGGAGAGGCTTTGGAAATTTGTTCTGATGAAGTTCACTTTTTTGTGGATGAAAGCGCTTAATAAATTGTTTATTTTACATGTGGCAGTCTGTTTTTTCCAGCAGGTTATGGTACTTTGGTTGCTTTAGTTTACCTATCCTATGGTCGATAATTATATATTACCCTTAATGAGAATAACTGGGATCATAACATAGATAATCTGACGTTACCCATATATGGGATAAAATATTTAGGACCTGCATTTGTCCATTTGTAGTACAGATCTAGATACTAGATCTAGGGATGTCATTGTTCCCCTTTAGTCAGCCCTCATTAGGCCAGTCATTGAATATAATGCCCCTTTGGCATGTATCTGTCCAGACACATGCAACAACTAGAATGCCCCCAGCGATACCTTACTAAAAGAATACTTTATTATTTTATACTTTATGGATGTTGTTTAGGCCTTGAATCTTTTTAGTATGGCATTTGATTTGCCTAATGTGGGCTGACTAAAGGGATACATTGACATCCCTAGATCTAAACACAATCCCTTGGTCTCTAAGCTGTTCAATATAGAAGGAATTTCTTACAATAAACACATGCTAGTCAAAAGTGAGTTCACTGCCCACATAAGTTTCCAAGTCTCGAACAACTGGGTCGTCTCTTAAGAGTGTGTTGTCAATGTTGTGGAAAATACATTATAAGATGAGACCATGAAAGTTGAAATAGGAATGTCATTGAAAGGAAGAAAAATAAATCTGACATTGTGTTACGGGAATTAAGGTGCAGTAAATAGCACGTGACAATGCAGTTGTACTCAACAAATTCTCTAGTGGTTTCACTACAGGTGCTATAGATTGGAGAAGGAGATGTTATGAAAATAGCTGTAGTTGCAGTAATTAAATTTCATATAGAACAAGGCTTATGGTCCTCATGATCTGCCACCCAGGATCTTGTCAGAAGATTCTGCTGAGGCTAGTGACAAGGCCATTCTGCTTGCCAGTTGTCACAAGGGCGATTTACTGTCAAGAGAGAGTGGAAAATATTCTCAAGTTATAAAAAGGTATACATAAAGTGCAGACAGTTATGGGCCACTGCACCTGACATATGTACTTGGGAAGCTGATAGAGAAGATATTCACTGACAAACTAGTAGGGTTTTAGAAGTTGGATGACTTACTAGATCAGAAGCAGCATGGCTTCAGAAAGGGGTGTTCCTGCCAATTTGGACTGAATTAATTTTATGACTGAGGTAAGCTCAGTCTAGACAAGATATATTTTTGTGCTTATCTGCATTTCTGCATTTCAGCAAGTTTTTTCAGTTTTTGCCACAAGAATTGATGATGAGAGACAAAAATGTATAGGCTGACACAAAGACTGAAGATGTTAGTCACATATTTGTTAAAGCAGAACATGTAATGGGTCATAATAAGGGATAAGTACCAACTAAATTCCCTTGACCAGTAGAGAGCCTTGGGGATCATTTACATATTGCTCAGTATTTAGATATTTGATACTAAATATGAGTTAAGCAGCTAGCATGTCCATTTTTAAATGTTTTACCTTAGCTGGGGAAACTTTGAATTGTGTGTGTGTGTGTGTGTGTGTGTGTGTGTGTGTGTGTGTGTGTGTGTCTGTGTGGTCAACAACAAATCTTTTAGGGGAT
This sequence comes from Protopterus annectens, assembly GCF_019279795.1. Taxonomy (NCBI): domain Eukaryota; kingdom Metazoa; phylum Chordata; order Ceratodontiformes; family Protopteridae; genus Protopterus; species Protopterus annectens. Next base: position 790,025,905 of record NC_056743.1, read on the forward strand.
CAGTTTGAATTCAGTGCTAACCAAGGCAAGGTTATATACCTTGGAATAAAGCATACCAAGATGATCAACCAAGAAGTGAAAGTCCACAGTAGGCTTGTTCGAGGAGGAGAAGGATGAGGAGGAGCAGAAGGACCTAGACTTATTAATTAAGCTTAGGATGAACTACATTTCCCACTACAAAATCATGGTGCCTAAAGAAACCATGGTAATTGGCTGCATCTGTATGTAAATTGTTTAATGGGAGTCAGAGGATGTAATTCCACTAAACAGAGCTCTGTTGAGTGAAGTATCATGTGCATGTCTGGAGGGCATATCTGAAAGTGAGAATACTAGTGCATGGAGTCCAGAGAAGTGCTACAAAAATAATAAAGTTTAAGCAAATTAGAATCCAACTGCAGACAGCTATGCTGAACAAGTACAGGAAGAAAGAAGGGACTGAGAAATTGGATGGATAAAAAGATACTTAGATTCCAGTAAAGGAAAGTAGGATGAAGTACAGGGGTATCTTCAGAAGAAAGGGTAGGGGTTTGGAGAATGGGGCCTCACTAAGTGACAGATGACACTGAACTCAGGAAGGAGATGAAAATAGCTGTACAGCTAACAAGGAGGATTACTGAAATCACTGTAGAGCTGTATCAAAGAAAAGAAATGACTGGTGAGAGACGCTAGAGATATTATAATAGTGAAAGATGTGGCAAAGGGCTACTATACATCAAGCCAGTACCACTACTGAATGGATACAAAAGGCAGTGCCCTCTTTCCTTTGATAATTTCATACACTGCTTATGTAGACATATTCCATACAGATACAGATGAATTGTCTACCTAGTCTGTGTATTACAGCAGTCAGCATAACACAGATGTTCTCCCTGACTGAACCCTTTGCTTTACCTACCCCATGTAGTTTTAAATACTTCTGGTGAATTGCTCTGCACCAGCCATTCTGGTAGCCCTTTACATTTGTTCCCCACCTTTTCTAGGAAATAATATTTCCTCATGTCCATACTGAAGTCTCAGCCCTTTACTCGAAAAGTGCACCATCTCTTATCCTAGCTCCCTTTCTTTTGTCTCGCCCAACTGCTTTGTATGTCCACCTAATGATTTTGTGGACTTCTCTCATTTTCCTCCATTCTATTTTAGTATCGAAGGACTAGAACACCATCATTTGTAGTTTATCTACTATGTTAATTTCTCCATCCTTTTCATCTACTTGTTTGCCTTTATTTTTTTGGTCTATGTTATCTGTTTGGTCATTAAATGTAAGGTCATTCTCCTTGCATGGCTTGCATGGTCTGCATGACCTGTATGTTTTATTTTATGTATTGTTTATTTCCCTGTATGGCCTAATGTTTTTCTTCCTGCATGGTTTTCATATGTAATGCCTTTTGCCCTGCATTGTCTGAATGGTGTTTGTATGTTATGTCTTTCTCCTTGCATGACCTGTATGGTGTGCATATTTGAGGCCCACAACTGATCTCCAGAAAAGGAGTTTGACCTCTTTGTTCTTTCTGTTTCCTCTACTTGATATGCAGCCAAACATTCTGTTGGACTGGGCTGCTGCATTTGTGCTCTACTTTAGTATTTCCTTTCATACATAAACTGAAAAACAAACATAACTTTTGTAAAAATACATATAATCAGGAATGAAGCAATGGAGCCTTAGTTAAATTCATATAGAGCTCCCATAAATATATACAGTTATAATGAATTATCTAGGATAATAAGATCCTTGCACAATGGTAGAATTCTGTTGGAGTGAATACAGTACATTTCTATGGCAACCAATGCATACAGGAAGTTGTTGTCATATGTATTATTGTGGGAGTACTAACCGTAGATAAATGAAGAGGAAAAGTTTGAACTATGGAAAGGCAGGAGGAGTGAGGAGGGATGCGGTGAAATGAAGAGCAAGTAAAGGAGAGTGCAAGGAGACAGAGAAAGGGGGGTGTAAGGAGGATTTCCCTGCCCATCTATCTGCTCCCTTTTATCACTTTTCTCATCACATTCAGTTACTCTGTCCCCTTCTATTTTATGAATCTAGATGGAACCAACTCATTTGAAACTCATGCCATTCTCTTTCATCCTGGTACACCAACCTCTTCCTTTAATTCATTACGTTCTCATGTCCCTCTTTTGCTTTTACCCACACACCCAAGTAAGCTGTTCTTCCCTTCCTTAGTGAATTTAATCAGACCTTTTTTGTATATTTAGCATTTGTCTTTAAACTTTTCTGGATTCTTATTTTCCTAGCCTTTTCATATGCTACTTTTTCAATGTCCGCCTTCTTCCTTTTTTGCTGAAGCATTGCCCTTCAGTTTTACTCTTTCTTTCAGTTGCACTAGATTTATAATATTTTTGGGCTTTCCTTTCCAACCAAGTTCTCACCACCTTCTTACATATGACCATTTAAATGGTTGTATTTATTTATTTTTGTTAACTGTGTAGATGAGTTGGTCCTTAGACTATTTTTAGTAACGACCCAGGCTCCATGGCAAAGCATAGTCAGTCAGTTCAATGTGGAAGTATAGCTATATTAGCAAAACAATTCAAAAACAGTACAGTTTGGGGTAATATAACTGTACATCAAAGCAATTCAAACACAGTATAATTTTGGTAATAATTTGATAAGTAGAGCAACATAAAATAAATGATTGCATCCTAACTGCAGTCTAGTTGTACAATAGATAATAACAAAGTCTCACAATAATTCTATAAGGAATGCAGCTACCAGAATAACTAATAAGTAGAGTATCAGAAAATACATTTACATACCCAGTCTAGAGCCAAGTTAAATTTTATATAATAAATCTCATACTCTTATGCAGAAAACTATATACAAATGTAGCAGGTTGTTACTATCTGCAGAAGGTTTATATAAGTGAAAGCACAGGAACTGTGAACTACTGCATACAGTTTAGTTAGTATTTGTTCTAGTTAGGTTTAACAAAGATTTAGTCAGGAAGACATATCGTATGATGTGTAATATATAATATAGAGTTGAAAGCACATTAGCTGATATCCCTGCAGCGTATGCAGATGTATTCTTGTAGTAAGGTGATTTTTAGGTTTTCATAAAATAGTGTATGTTTTTGCTGTTTTGTGTCATCTCATATTTTTCTAGTTGACAGGTTAATTTTTGTAAAGGCATTTTCCATTATATTTAGTTTCAGGGGGAGGTGTCTTACAAGCTGTGGTGAGATGATGTTTCTGAGTGAATGTGTCTTTTCTTTAAGTGACCTGTTCCTTAGTAGATCTCCTTTCGGCTTTTGCGGGTTAGGGGTCGCCACAGCGTAACTCCGGTCCGCTAATGATTGGCAGTAGACTTTTTTATGGGTGCCGAGGTGTCAGCTCGATACCCAACCTTTAGCGAAGGCACACCCATTCTACGCATGTCTTTCGAATGCCACTCTACCATGGGGAGGACATGCAGACTCCACACAGAAGGCACTCCAGCCGAGAATCGAATGGGAGAACCTCTTGCTGTGAGGAACAACACTACCGCTGCACCACCACTGCTTAAGTGACCTGTTCCTTAGTGGTAGACAGCAACCTGTGTTTAGAAGTTTGAAAGTGAGGGATAGAACAGATTGTAAAAAACTTACAGAAAAGATGGAGGGTCAGTGCAGCTATAGACTGGATTCCTCTCCATGTGTTGCAGTTCAGATGTCAGGATATCTTCTGAACAATTTATCAGATTATTTTGGAGGGATGCTTTCTGAAGTTTTAAGTACCAGGAATTTAATATTTGGTTGTGGTCACTAACTGTGTTAGGTTGAAATCCTAGGCTTTTTATTTTGTCATGAAGATTTGTTTGATCAATGTCTAAGATTGATGAATATTTTGTTTGCAGATTAGTTCTGGGTCTTTGGCAATACCTTGGTTAAGGTTGTTTGCTGAGATCATTCTGTTTAGTTGTTGTTTTTGCTGATCCTTCCAGTCTAAGGTTAGGTTACCTATGATAATTTGTCTATGTTGCAGGGTTTGGCCCTAAATAGTGTTCAGTGGGATTTCTATTAAGTGTAAGGATGATGGTGGTAGAATATAAATAACATCTATGTATAACTTTGTATGGTTCCTAAGCATAATCTCTTCCTAGTCACATGTACTGTTACATTTTTTGTCTGTAAAGATGGTATAGTTGTTTTCTAAGTATGGTGGTAGCCAGGTGATGTCTTTTAACCCGACTTTTATGATCTCTGTTTGGTTTCAGTTGTTTAGGATTATCCAAGATTCAATTCATGACCATTTGTTGGTGAGACTACAGGTATTAAAGTAGCCTATAGACAGATTTGTATGAAGATTGTCTTTTGGACCATGACTTAACTAAGTGCCTCCACAAAGAATTACAATTAAAGTAGTTATTGCAACTGACCTATAGAATCAATCAACAAAAACGTAACAAAATCCCCAGCGTTAGCAGGTGCTGTAATTCAAAGTAGTATAATCCAACGAGGCACAGAAAAAGTGAGTGAAATCACTATTTATTCAAAAAATAACATCAGATAAGCGCTTTCGCATTACTGCTTCATCAGATCAAGGACAAATCAACATTAAACTCACTGCATTAAATACTATAGCAGTCAATAATCATTGGATGAACAATGTATAACCCATTAACATTTCAAAGGGCAAGGTTCTTGAAGGATTTAAAGCATTCATGCGATGCATATACTTATCAAACATAGACATAGAATAAGGCACACAACTAAAACTGTAAAAACTGTAAAAAGACCATATGTATATATGTCATTGTTAAAAAATCTTCATGTTAAAAAATGAATGCATAAAATATGCATAAACTAGTAAACTAAAATATATAAAAATATGTATGAAACTGTGCAAAGATAACACATATTGACCTATGTTGTTTATAGTACAAAAAAGTATACAAACTAAACAACTGATAGGATAAAGATGACACATACTGCCCTGTGTTGTTTGTAATACAAAAAGTATATATAAACTAAACAACTAATGGGAAAAAATGCATATGGTGAAGGGAATATACAAGGGACAGGACACTGATTATCATACACTTTTGTTAAACATTTCTCCTTTGCCTCAGCCTAGGTCTAATTGAGGCTCTCTCATTTAAACCTGAACCTTTGTCCGCTTTCAATGTTATTATCCATTCTGTTTCTTTCCCTTCAGTATATGTTCTAATGTCACCCCCTCTCGGATTGGCATGTATCACTTCCAACGCTTTGAAAGAAAATGTATGTTGTGCGTTAGTCATAATGATATGCTTGGCCAAGGCATTTTGTGTGTTACCCTTCCTCATGTGATATATATGTTCCCTCATCCGATCCCTGAGGGGGCGATTAGTTTTGCCAACATAGAAAGAAGTGCAAAGTTGGCATCTAGCTAAATAAATAACATGTGATGTCATACAATCCGCTGTAACAGATGTTTGGTAATACTTCCCATTATCTGGATGTATATATAGGTGTACTATCTATGTAGCAACAAAAATTGCAACGCCCACATGGTTGGGTATAACCATCTCTTATATTAATACCACTGTGGATAGTGTGACAAAGTCTCCTTTTCAAATTGTTCTTGTTCTTATAGAGGAATCTTGGTTTGTCTCCTACTATACTTTTGATATCGTCATCTGTGCATAATATTTCCCAATGTTTACCTATTACCTCTCTGAGTTCAAAAAAGTCAGAGGAATAATAAGTCGGAAATTTGAGGCCTTGTGTGATGCTAGTGTTAACAACTGACGAGTATACTGGCTCAATCGGTCCAAAGTATGGTAAACCTTTGGTAGATCTTAATTCTGAGACATCACAAAGGTGTCTGTTAACTTCTTTGTTACTATAGCCTCTAAGAGACAGTCTATTTCTAAGATCATTCAATTCTGTCTCAAACCCAGAATCAAGCGGATTGAGCCTCGAGGCTCTGATAGCTTGTCCTCTAATTATATTTTTGAAGACTTGGGGAGGGTGCATACTCGATCTAGCAAGTAGGTTGTTGCTGTAGCAACTCTTCCGAAATACACCTGTGTTGATATTATTCTCATCAGTCCTCTCTATGTACTTATCTAGGAAATCTATTCTATACTGTGAGTGTTTCATAGTAAATTTAAGACAAGTGGTAAGACCATTCATGGTTATAAAGAATGTTTCTAATTGTTCCAAGGTGCCTCTCCACAAAACAAATAAATCATCAACAAAACGACGATAAAAAACTACATGCTGTTGAAATAATTCTTCTTTGAATAAAACATGTTCTTCCCAGTAAGCCAAATACATATTGGCGTAGCTGTTGGCACATGGAGTGCCCATAGCTACGCCATCTTTTTGTTTATATACACAATCATTAAATGTAAAAAGGTTGTGTTCCAAGACCAACTCAAGAAAACAAGTTATCAAATCAATATTCACAGGGGTGTAATTGCTGTGCTCCCTTAGGTAATCAGTGACATATGATAACCCTATACTATTCGGTATGACTGTGAATAAAGATTGAATGTCAAACGTTACAAAAAAATATTCAAATGTAATCCTCATATCTTTGACACAGTCATATAAATCCAGCAAAAACTGTTTGGAATCTTTTAAGACAATTCTGTTTAAGTTTAACACTTGTCTAAGATGCTTTTCTACATAAACAGATAAGTGCTCGGTCACCCAGCCTCGACCTGACACTATCGGTCTCATGGGTGGGTTGGCTAAATTCTTATGTATTTTCGGAAGACCATGTATAGTAGGTATCATGGGATGATGGATTACAAGGTACTCATATAGGTCCTTGTCTATTAACTTCCCCATGAATATATCTTGTATAGTGTCATGCACATATCTGATAGTTAATTCTACATTCTGTGATGTGGTTTTTACATAAAAATCATCACTTAACATAGATGTCATCCGTACAATGTAATCAGAGGTATCCATAACCACTACCTTCCCACCTTTGTCTGCAGGTCTGATAATGATGTCAGAATTATTCTGCAATTTCTTCAGGCTGGCTCTTTCTCTGTATGTAAGGTTGTCTCTTCTGAGATAGCGTTTATTAATAACTCTGTTCTCATAATAACTATATAACTCCTCCTCAGTGAGCCTCATATATGCCTCAACTAAGGGGTGGTTAATAGGTGTGTATTCACTAAGATTTTTGAATCTAAACCCAGTGTCTCTATGAGTGGTATCTTTAAGCATGTAATTCAACATAACACTCCTGCAAAATAACTTTAAGTCTAAAACAGTATCTGTCAACTGACTCTGACTTCTGGGAATAAAATTTAATCCTTTGTCCAACAATCGGTATTCATCCGCAGTTAATGTAAGATGAGAAATATTGTGGACTAACGTTTGCCCGTCCACATTTTCCTCAACGTCTTCTGGGGTGCATACTCCTCCGACAGCTTCCTCTTCTGTCTGCCCCTGCTCATGGATCGAGAACGATACGTGTTTTTCTCTGTTCTCACTGGCAGGGGAAAAGACAACTGTGGGAGTGTACTGGGGGTGGGAGTGGGGGCTGAAAGTGTAAAGGCAGTCTTGGGTCTCACCACTGGCCCATTATCTAAGGATAAAGATTTAGATTTCTCCAGATTTTGATTAGATATAGTGCTAATTATATTAACATCAGGATATAAATGAATGCTATCTGTAGTAGCAGCATGTACTAGGTGTATGACATCTGTGGAATCATTAACAAAATCAGAAGATACGGCACTACTGTGTTTCTCAATATTAACAAATTTTTCTACATCAGTAGTATCAGTCTGACAAACATTCACATTAATTATTGGTGCTGTACAATTTGAAATACTTCCTGTTTCTGGGGTATTCATATTATTGGCAACAGTCCTAACAGTGTTATCATGCTGTTTCATGAAACCAAGATTATCTATAGAAGGCCTGGTCATTTCATTCGAGTTGAACCTGGTCCAAACAAAAATATGTCCATTTTTAAAGTCATTAGTGTCCCTAATCACTTTGTGCCTTTTCTGTTGAAAGAGTTTTCTTTCAAAGGCTGAAATGCTGTCTAGCATGTTTTCAAAAAGAGGTATAACTGTTTCAGTTGGAAATTCATTAAATAATGTACGTTGCTTGTCACTGATTTCTTTAGTTAATTTAGCCTCTTCAGGCTTAAAAAAGTCAATGAGCAGCTTCAAATAACTCTGACTCACCTCCATATTCAAGCGCTGCCATTGAGCCAGTAGCTCAGGATAGTCCCTGCCCTGACTGGGCATAGTGAACACACGTAGGCCCCTCGGTATAATGTTTCAACAGAAAAGGCACAAAGTGATTAGGGACACTAATGACTTTAAAAATGGACATATTTTTGTTTGGAGTATAGCCTCACTACATGTGGAGCAGGGCTTTCAATCACTCTGAGTCTTCTCAAATAATTTTCAGCCAGCTGGTTTGGGTTGTGTGTTTCCTGTCTACATAGTCTATAGCAGGTACCAGTGCAGTGAGGGCTTAGCACAGGAGCTGTGACTCCTGCATTGCTACTCAGTAAGCTCTCCAAGGACTGAATGGAACTACTGCTGGTTCACAGGTAAGGGTAAAATTCTAAGGGCAAGTGGCTACTATGTCCCAAAAGGGTCACTAGTAATGCACATTAGAGATATAATTTCAGAACTTTGATGCACATTTTGCATTACAGCACAGGTCTAGAGATGTTTACATCAAGATATGAGGGAACTTAGTAATCCCCCAGTTTGTTCACCTTTTGCCTATCCATCTTTTCTCATTAATGTTGGAGCTCTGTGGTTTTATTCTACTTTGCACTTCTTCTCAGTTTCATACTATTTTTTCTGCCTTACAACATCAATCCTTATAGTTAGCCACATTGTAGCACTTTTTTATTTGCTTACATAAGCCTTCACCTTAACTCCCTCTGTATTGTGTGATTTGCATAATACAATATCCAGTATCTTGCTCTCACCAGCAAATTCTTATGTTTGATGTTGAAAGTTCTCCAATCAGTTAGTTACTTTCTTTCTTTTATCCTTCCAGCTATTGATACTGGAATGCTACAGTTTGTATCTGGAATGCTAAAATATCTGAGTAACAACTTTCTTTTTTTGAATCTTAATCAGGGTACAGTCCCATTTGGGAGTCTATTCATCAGATTTCCCCTTTCATTTCCTCCTATTCCACTGACTATCCAGCACCAAGTGGAATGTTTTTCTCTTCCTCTTTCCTCCCAGTATTGCTTGTTCCTCCTCATCTTCCTCTAAAACCTCATATTCAGTATATTCCATCACATAACTATTACACCAACCTCACTCTTTCACCTAGATGTTTTATTTAAAAATCCTGTAATCCCATATCTCTTTCTCCTATGCAGGGGAACAGTTAGGGAGATGTCATGTAAGCTATACTGTGCAACTTATTTTTAAATAGCATCATTTTTATAAAACAGTAACAATAAACTTCATTTTGAGTGTACATACTCAAAGGCCTGAATGACACATTTTCAAATGCAAAAAAGGATATGAGTGAGTCAGCAAATAAGGTAACACGAGTGGTCCATGTTGATGAATTTTTGCTATATTACTAGCTGTCCAAGTTAAGGATTCTAGTGATTAAATTTTACTAAATTTTAGGATACATGTTGCATCTCTCATTACATATTTAGGATAAATGCCAGAGGGAAAATTTCAGTTGTTTTGGGAAACAACATGGAAGCTTGGAATATAAATCTGAATCTTTTGACTACACCCCTACTTAAAGTATTTGTTGTGCTATTCATCACCTCAATATGCATGTATTCGTTGTTGTCATGAATGCCTGTACCTCACTAATTTTCTTTCCTGTTTTTCTTGCATTGGTCAGTATCGTTTCCATCCTTTCATCCTGCTAACTGCTTACATTCCCTTTTTCTCATGCTTATCTCATTTTCCTTCACCTCTTCATTCTTTTCATCTCCATTTGTATTTTTTTTTCTGTTGTTTTACTGACCCTTTTTTGATCCCAGTTTTAAAGTCCAGGCACCCTGAGGTAACGTTCTATTTCATCTTTTAGCACCATCATCCCTTGTCGGGTGAAGTTCTCTGTCCCTTGCACAATTGTTCTTCTTTCATGTCTTTCCCAGTCTGTGGGCAACAGCCCTGAAATGGGACATGCATGGTCCTTTATTCCTCAGTACTGACCATTCTTTTGGGTTCTATTATTTACATACCTACCCCTAAAATAGATAAAATAACTAAAGAAGTTCACATTGCATGCCACTTCAGCTATATCCACACATTGTTTTTCTATTGGTACAGCTCATAATGGAGGAACAATGCCTCCTTTATTAACCCTCCCAACTGAGAAGTAACTAAGTTCGGGTTTCAAGGAGGTACCAGACCTCCTTGGTACAAAGCTTATTAACAGAAAATGCAGTTTGCAGATATATTTGACCAGACATATACATCCCAAGACACAAAGTCTTTATTTTAATAGTAATGCAATTGGTGTGATGATCGTTTTCTCACAAGAATTTTCTCAGGGCACTTATTATGTAGTCATGCCCAAAACTGTTTTCTGTTAAGCTACTCATGTACTTTGCAAAGCTATTTTTCTGTATCCATCAGAAAGATAGTGAAGTTTTACTTTTCTCAAATGAAAAATTTAAACCTAATAGAAAACAAGCCAAGAAGGTTGACATAAAAGACTGGCACTTCATTTTGATATCTCTGTATTTTGACTTTACTGACAAGAAAAATTTCATGGATGTACCAGTGTCAACAGACTTTATTAATACAAATGTGATGGAGCAAATTGTGAAACTAAACACTAGAGGCTCTAATATAGTAATATCCTTGACCTAGTCCTTACCAGCCTAGCCCTCACTTGTAACTCACCCTGCACATCAGCATCCCTATTTAAATCTGTTCACAAATCAGTCATCTTCTATGTCGGGCCTAGTGCTACCACCCCTCCACCAAATGAAAATGTCTTTAGGGACTTCTCCAAGGCAGCCCTACTTCAGCTTTTATTAAACCTACACAAAATTCCCAATAATTCCTTGCAAATGGATACAACTAAAAGGGCTGTTGTACATACCTTTGAATTTTACTAGCACCTAAAATCATTCAGTACCCATCTGCCCTAAATATAATATAAATAAAAGAATTAATCTTTTTGGTGCAACTCCTGTATTTATAAACTATTTAACAACAAAAGAAAATTATGAAAAGTAAGAAATCCCCATCTTTACATTAGTATTATACTGAAACATACTAATAAGGAACTTAAAAGCAGTATTAGAAAATGTAAACCAGAGTATGAGCCTAAGGTTGATACAAATGCCAAAGGAAACTACAAATTTTTCTTTAGTTATGTCAGGAAATTAAGCAATGCTGTCCAGCAATGCACTGAGCTCATCCATAATAGCATCATAAATTCTGATCCCAAGGATATAGCGAATATATTAGCAGATTGATTTAGGTTCATAGGTTGGTACTAGGCTATTAGCCCTAGGGCCTATACAAGCCTTGCCATAACAATTCCCTGGCTATTTCTTCCACAGTATTTACTTCCCTGGACCCCTGTCCAGCAGGGCAACCAACATGATCCCTGGGGTGAATTTCCTATCTCCCAGCCAATCATCAAGGTTCCTTTTGAAGAAGGCCAAAGAGGCACTCTGCTTGACATGTATGGGCAGTCTATTCCAGACTCTGGGGAGTCTCTGGGTCAGGAACTTATCCCTCCAGCATGTTTTTTTCATTGTGATGACAAGGTTTAGATCCCTGGAATGTGTGGCTCTGTCAGATTGGGATTTGTTGATAGTGCTAGCTTTGTTGCTTCTGCTATTCCTGGAAATGCAGTTACCCTGAAATTACCATGGAACAAGTCTGAATGTCTCTGTCAGAAGCTGAAAATAATGCTTCAGTGATGCCAGATAATACAATAGGCTGTATTTTCATCAGTGCCGCACTATCCAAGTCTCAACTTAAAGTGCAATATCTCAGCCTATCCACAGAATTTGTGCCTGAAGCTTAGAGAACAGCCACTCTTTCATACTCAGTCATCATGTTCCCACCATAGTCTGGAAATCCTTCTAGCTGGTCCAGTTATTTTCCAAGGGAGTATCAAGATCCAAAGAAGTCATTCTACCATTGTACTCTTCCCGTATTAGACCTATTATCAAATATAATGTCCTTTTGGTATGCACAAATATAAGCATAGTGTATAGCTGGAAAGCCCCAGTGATTTCTAACAAATAATATGAAAAAAATAAGCCATTCAACTATCCCTGTAGATTAGTATGACTCTCTTTAAGCTCAGTAGCCATCTGGTTGCTCCAATGTGACCTGTGTCACACTTTATGAAACAAGAAAGACCAGATCCTATCTGACCTCCTATTTCTCTACAAAATCTGTGTCTCAACAAATATCTACACTAGTGTTCTAAACCTTCATCAACAAATAAACAAGAGTCACTAGAGGGACAGGTTCCTAACTCAGTGCATTCCCAGCCTATGGAATAAGTTGCCACC